>NC_054877.1:40195968-40498998 GCF_018320785.1 Cheilinus undulatus | reverse complement strand
GATTTCAACAAAGAAATGCCAATTTAAAAAATAAATATGGTAAAATAAGTGATTGCATAAATGTTCAACCCCTTTAAAGTGCTTTTGTGATTAGAACTTGATTTAAAAATAAGAAAAAAATCACAAAAAGTAAATTATTTTCCAACCCCTAAATGAAAAATATATTTTTTTGGTGGGATTATCAAAGCCTGGGAGTGTAAAAAATTGGCGTTATATAATAAATATCACACCTTTTTCCCCACTGTGCAAAAAAAAACAAAAAAACAAAAAAAAAAACCCTGCAAGGCTCACCCTGTACCTCCTTCACCTCCACATCCCCTCTTCCTCCTCCAAAGTGTCCTCAGCTCCTGGTACAAAGGTTACATTGTCCACCTCATCATCATCAACATCCAGTGATGATCCATCCACAGAAGAAGCAGGAGCATCCTCCTCACCAAGCAAGCCAAGCAGGTTCATGGCTGTGACTAAGTCATAGCATCCTGAGCGTGTCATCTTGGCAGTTTTGGTGTTTAAGGTGTTTCACAGCACATGAAACCATGTCTTTTCAGTCCTTGCTTTGTGCCCTGGGGCAAAGCCATGTTGGAACAGAAAAGGGCCTTCTCCAAACTGTTGCCACAAAGTTGCAAGAATAGCATTGTCCAAAATGTCTTGGCATGCTGAAGCATTAAGATTGGCCATCACTGGAGATAAGGGGTCTGGCCCAAATCCTGAAAAACAGCCTCAGACCATTATCCTTCCTCCGCTAAACTTCATAGTTGGCACAATGCAGTCAGGCAGGTAATATTCTCCCGGCGTCTGCCAAACCCAGACTTACCCTCCTGTGATTTGTGACTCCACAGAACTTATTTCTACTGCTTCACAGTCCAGTGTCGGTGTGCTTTACACAACTCCATCTGACGCTTGCCGTTAGACTTGGTGATATGAGGCTTGCATCAAGCTACCTAGCGAGCATCTCCAGCTAACGTAACTCTCATCAAAGGTAAAAGGTCACCGCAGGTCATGCAATATGAAAGACAGTGAGCCAAATCATGGTGGAATGAACCAGGATAACAAGAAGCAGAGGCTCAGTGATCCGATTTCTAACTTTAAAACCAGTACAAAGACTGATTGAAGCGACATTTTTACTGGTCAGGGCTCCACGCACCAATGCACTCGAACCTCTGGCGTTAAGCACATAGCTCCCTCTCTAGTCTATCAGAGCATTTCCACTACCCATGCTCCAGTGGGGCAGTGGCGCCTCGGAGCACCAGTCTACTCCGCTTCGTTCAAGATACGCTGCAGGTCTATTTTCAGCGCCTGCCACTGCCAAACCGCGTCAATTCCCGTCGATCAGAAAGTTCCAAAAAAAAACCATCACTATATCAACATTATGTCTCATCCTGCAGCAAGAGCAAAGGGTCACCGAGAGGTCAGTGGGTCACGGAGCTATGATGGTGCCATAGACGAGGAAAAGTTAACTTTTGAGGACATTTAGCCAAAGAATTTTAAATAAAACCACAGATCCTTTAAGCAAACATTAACCTTTTAAATTCCTAATGTGCTCACCCAATGGCAGAAGCAATAATATCATGGACTTATACCAGAATGGATGATAAATTAAGCCCAAATGGTAAAATCGTCCACTGTTGACATACTATTCCTGTGTGAACTAGCTGTTCTCCTGTGATCTCTGGTCATACCTGGCTTGCTTACAACATCTCCATATGGTCACTTCTGGTTCCAAATAATAATAATACTAAAAATAACAGCAAAAATCCACTCTAGAAAGGATTTACAGAACAATGGGTAAAGTCAAAGTGGCTACATCCACACTCTATAGAGGCCATATTATCCCTGGGCTATTTCATCCATCATGGCTGCCACCCTGTTACACAGCTATATTTCAAAGGCTTGTTAGCACAGCACAAACACAGTGCTTTTTATTTTCAGTGTAAACCTTAAGTTTCTCCATTTAAGCAGTCTGCTATCAGTTCTAGGATCACATCAGCCTGGACTGTCCTGTTCAGGAGAGATAGGAACCAACAAGACACAGAAAACTACCATTTAGTATTGATTAGCAGCTGAATTATCGTACTGGTCTGAAGAGTAGGACCAGAGGATAGTTGTAACTGTTGATGATGATCCTTGTAAACAATCTGTTTTGCTCTTAGAGCAGCACTGCAGTGAAGTGGTGCAGCCTGTGTTTGGAGGAGGCTGAAGGGCATTTCCTAAACAGGAGTCGCCTTTTTTTTTTTTTTTTCTTTTTTGACAGGAAGCAATTTTCCATCTTGTGGCACTGTTGTTGCATTTACTTTGAAAGGTGACTCCAGTTGAGGGAACTCTCACCCAGAGTGAAACACAACCTTCACTCAGGGTCGCAGCCGGCTAGATGTCAGACTTCCACTTCTGTCAGCTTTAATATATCTGCAGAGTGAAAAGGCAACGTTATACTTTCATTAATAAGGCTGCAGAGAAAGCGAGAGCGGCTGTTATTGTTATTCAGATCATCTGACACTAGCTGGAGATTAAACTAATCAATCCTTCATCCTGACGTCAGCCTGCCATTGATCAATCTGTTCGCTCCATATGGTCATGCAAAATGCAAAACAGTACAAGGCAAGCTGTGATTTTAATGCAGCGTTTTAAAGCAGAGCTGGGAGCTTCGATATTATAAGTTGAAGCTTAAGAGTTGGTTCAGGAGGAGCTGAGGGAGCACAGCAATGTTTTGGGATTGCAATCCAATACTCTGCAACAACACAAGACAGGAATACTTTAAAGTAATCCTCCAGTGCTGAAACAATGCTTTGATTGACACATTAATTAATCAGCAACACAGATTAATTGTTAGAGTCATTTATCAAACGCGGCAAACACCGTCTGGTTCCAGCTGCTGCAGTTCTATTTCCCTTTTATGTCATAAATCCATCATCATCAGCTGGACCTGCTCAACACTGAAGGTCACACAGGGTCTGAACCAATCCCAGCTGACATTGGAGGAGGCAGGACACTGGTTGTCCAGGTCGCCTGTCAATCACATGGAGGCAGGTAGCTATTCAAGCCTACATTTACATCTACAGGCAACTGCATCAGCTGACAGATGGCCTTGCTTTCTTTAAGCTGACCAAGCCCTTGTGGGGATGAGTATTTATAATGTGCTACAGGTTGGAGGGAGGTTAGGGTGGCAATTTGCCGAAGCTCTAAAAAAACACAGCATTGTTGTATAACCAGCATCTTTGATAGCAAACTGTTTATCTAAAAGTTTGCAGCGGCAAAGAATGAGACTTCTCCTATGAGGAAAAAACATGTGGTTCACAGCCACACTGAGTGTTTCAATTAAATGTTGAGTATTCCTTAGTCAACACTCACTCATATCTGTCCCTTTTCCATTCTTTCTCTTCCTGCTCTGATGATCAGCTGATTATGGGCGTTCACTCTCCTAAGTACTCAGCTAATCAGATTCTGCCACAACCTTGTTGGACCAATCATCATGCACCTGTCAGATTTTAAATCACTCTCTTTCACAGTCGGCTGGTTGCTCTGTGAGGACGCTGCAACCCTCCTCCACCCCAGCCACCTCCATTCACTTAATCAGCATCAAGTCCAGATCCTCATAGGGTCTCTTGCTCGTCTCATTCTGCAAACCTCAGTCTCCTCCTCCATGCCACCTCATTGGTTCTTAGGCCAGCTTCTCAGAAGTCTACTCCTTATCTGATCCTGCATCTCTCAACACCACCACCAGTGTCTGGACCCCATAGAGGGGCATCCTATTCCTGCCCTTTGCCTCGCTAACCTGTCAAATACAAGAAGTTATCACAATGGTGTCTAATTGCCAAGGACTTTGCACATTTCTCTTTCATTAAATTTGTAAAATAAATCATTTTTAATCTCATATTAAGGCTCCCCTGATTGAAGTGTGTGTTCCTTGAGGTGTATGGGGAACACTGCATGTCAAATATGTTTGAATGGAACAAAAGATTTAGTGGAGGCAGAGAGGATATCCAAGATGATGGACATGGATGCCCATGAGCATCAAAAACTTCTGAAAACATCAACAAATACACAAATTGTTCGAAATGACAGTCGACTCTGAGTAAGAATGGTAGCAGAAATGGTCTCCAGTGATAAAGAGACAGTTTGGCAAATTTTGCAAGAAAATTTGAACATGACAAAAAATTGTGCCAAAGCTGCCCCAAAACAAATCAAATTTGTTGAGACATTTTGGAACAAATGAAAAGAAATCAACTTTAAATACAATCCTGAGACAAAACGTCAGTCAATGCAATGGAAAACACCATCATCAGCGAGGAGAGCACAATAAACCAAGTCCAAATTCAAGGCCATTTTGACTGTTTTCTTTGACATCAAGGGTGTCATTTTGGAGGAGAATGGTGAACGGTGAATTAACACTTTTACAAATAGGTTCTAGAAAAACTGAGAGAAAATGTCCTATGATAGCGACCACAATTGAGGGAAACTGGTTTCAGTCACACTATGTGCTTGGTAAAGCAGCTTCTGGCCCAAAAACCAAGCACGGTGCTTGATCATCCACCCGTTTCACCTGATCTAGCACCGTGTGACTTTTTTCTTTTTCCCAAGATCAAATCTGCGCTTTAAGCCGGCCACACACTACAGGATTTTAAGCCTGATCTGGGGCAAGATTTGCCACCCCCGACAATCGTGGGGGTGTATCCCAAGAGGAGCTTCGTCGCAAACGACTGTCTGAGTAGTCTGCATGTGTATGGTGTCAACACGTTTGTTTTACTGCTCCAAATCGCGTCGTTGCCTTCAAAAACCCCAAGTAAATATCAAACATGTTTGATATTTACGATTCTAAGTCGTAGTGCCGCTGACGGAGTACCCAAAACAACCAATGAGAGCGAGCAGACCGGTTAGTGTTTCAGCCAGATCATACGTACTTTCAACACTCACAACCATGAACACAACTTTAACTTAATTTCAGCCATGATTTCATCCCGAGTCTTTCCCTTGGATTATGATTTCTGCTTCACCTGTAACGCATGCCAGGACAGCCTGCTGTAGAGAGACAGCGAGACAGTATTGACCGACATCCGTGTTTTGTTTTGTTTTTTCTGAAGTCACGTGACCATGCGAGGTCGTAGGCAGGTCGGCAGGTGTGTGGTCTGCAGTGATCTGACAGTCTGGCTGAGTCGTGTAGTGTGTGCGTTCAGAGGACCAAAGATGAAAAATCTTTGGGAATTGTCCTGAAGTCTGTGGTCTCCCACAGTTTAAAAATCGTTCCAGATTAAAAAAATCGGCTAGTGTGTGGCAGGAACACGTTTTGAGTCTGTGTCAGAAGTTAAGAAAAGAACAACAGGTGGTCTGAAACAACTGTCTGAAGAAGACCTACTGCACTGCTTTGATCAGTGGAAGACCTGAATGCAGCGGTATGTTGATGCAGAAGGGGAAGATTTTTAATAACAGGCTTGTCTTTTAGTAGCCATACCTCATATGTTAAATATGACAAAGCATTACAATCCAGGGTGCTTTCACACTTATCCTGTTTGCTTTGGTTGAAACTAATTAGAGTTACTTTGTTGATTTGATTTGAACTCTGCAGACCAAACCAAACAACTTGGAAAAGTTTCCTTAAAAAGGTGGGTCTTTATCCACTTTTCTTTTCTTTTCTTTACTAATGTGGTTTATTACTAGCAAGAACATGAACTGACCTTGATCCGACCTGCATATAGCAACGTGCTTGTTGAAGCTGTAGTCAGGCAGGCCTGAAGGACCTTCTGAAACACTCAAGTGTTTTTCCCCTCTTTTTAGGCTGCTATCTGTATGACAAATATTACAATAGTAATGACCATCCAGCCTTTCCCACATACAGGCTTTTCATTTTTGTTGTTTAGAAAGTGCAGCTGGCTGTACTTGATGTATTTTTATGTTTTCATGTTAATTTCATAGGTATTTATATCAGGTCAAAGTGTCAAAGCTGCATATATACCATGTACATGTGTGCATAAAGTGCAAGAAGTGCAGTAATATTAGAGGGCATTTTCCTCACATATCGCATATAGAGCTCAAGAGTGTAGTTCTGGAAGTAAAATCCCCATTCATATCTCAAAAGCAGATTTGAGGATTTGCTGTATAGTCAGCAGGGTGTAGCTTGGGACTTTGGGCCCCCGGAAAGAATATTACACAGTCCCCTCTCTTAACTGGTTAGCCAAGTAACAAATGTTGCAGCATTTTTTTTTACAAATATCTCTGCATTTTAATGTATTTTTGCAGCATAATTTTCCTATTTATGAGAAATATTTTTACTATGGTTAAACTTAATTTACTTGCATTATTTGACAGTGCTGCACTACACCATTTGGATATCTATAACAGAGGAGCACAGCCCACACACTTTTCATTGCAGGCCTGCCTGAGTCTGAAGCAATGAAATTAGTTCATGTACAGAAAACATCAACCTCTTTAAGAAAAACACAGTTTATTTGTGATCCCTGCCAACAATAACTAAAATCTTTAAGTGTCAAAAAGCATCTCTGATTGGTGGGGATGAAGACTGTCAGTTGTTCATGATAAAAATATATGCTGCAGCATGTAGTAAAATAGAATTTTAATGGCTCCCTTATTTTGTACAAACTTCTGATGAAGCAGGTTATCATGTTTTTGTACATTTTAGGCAGTTTTACATCCAAATTGCTGAACTTTATGTCATGAAAAGAAAAATAATCTTGTCTTTTACAGGGAGAGAGAGCCACAGGTGAAGCCAGTGAGTCACAGGTGAATGAATGCGTGCTCTTTTCCTAAATCTCTGTTAAAATAATTTGAATTTGGGAAAATAGCACAGCAGCCAGGCATAAGAAAAACATATCAACTCCACAGAGATCCCTGTGTGGCAGCAGTGCTGTAGTTTTGTTCTGACCAAATAAGTAATTTATGGTCATGACCTTGGGCTCTGAAACCTGGCCATGGACATTTCTAACCATGTGAGCAGAATGGCCTTAGGGAGGGAATCGTCTCAGCCTGTTGGCTGGTCGCTCAACCTGTTTGGTCCTGCATTAAATACAACAAAAAGACACAGACTGGGATTGCCATTAAAATTTATATTGACCTTCACAGAGCCCAGAGGATGAATCTTAATGACTACACCACTACTGACACAATTTCCCATAAGCTCAGACTGTCCTTTAGGGTTGCTAATTAGCAAATATTAGCATTCTAAGACATTAAATGGTAAGCATGCACATGAGGATATCTTTTCAGTTTCTAATGACCTCTGTGTGCTCAGAGGATAAAAATATAATATGAAGGCTACAGTATAAAAAACAACTGAACCCCACGATCACTTTAGCAGCTAAAAACTGAGTTATTTAATAGTATTGTTGGTCAGTTAGGATCCAAATCTCAGGGGTTGAATACAAAGTATTTAAGTTCTATATTTTGTGTTACAAATATGCATGGTGACTGCCCCCTACAGGCTGAAACCTGACTAAGGAATTACCATTTTCTACTGGTTGATGTGGTGCCAGATGACATGTGTAGCATCACCACAGGGTTCAACAGTTGCAAGACAATTTTTTCACAACCATCATCTTATAAGCAGTCGTCTGCAGAAGTTTGCTAATGAAAGCGAATGTCATCTACAACCTAAATTCCAAAAAAGTTGGGTTTCTGATGTGATTTGCAAATCTTAGAAACCTTATTTCATTCACAGTTGAACATAAACAACAAATCAGATGTTGAAACTGAGACATTTTACCTTTTCATAAAAAATAGTTGCTCATTTGGAATTTAACGGCTGCAAGGCATCTCGAAAAAGTAGGGACAGGGCAACAAAAGACAAGAAAAGTAGGTTTCACAAATGCAGCTGGAGGGGAATTTTACAACTTATTAGGTCAATTAGCAAAAGGTTCTCAGAGACTGCGCTGCATTAAAAACAGGCATGATTCTGTACTGTTAATCACAGCAAGGGCTCAGGCTGTACCATACCAAAAAGAAGCCATGTGTGAACATAATCCAGAAATGTGCTGTCTTCTGTGGGTCAAAGCTCATTAAAAAATGGACTGTGGCAAAATGGAAACCTCTTCTGTGGTCAGAGGAATTAAAGTTTGAAATCCTTCCTGGAAACCACAGATGTCATGTCCTGTGGACTAAAGAGGTGAGGTAACATCCAGCTTGTTATCAGAGCACAGCTCAAAAGGCCTGCATCTCTGATGGTATGGTGTTGTATTAGTGCCTGTGGAGTGTGCTGCAGCACATCTAGAAAGGCACTGTCAATGCTGAGAAGTACATAGAGGTTTAAGAGCAACAAATGCTCCCATCCAGACAATGTCTCTATCAGGAAAGGCCTTGTATACCATTTCTAAAAATGTTCTTCCTTGAATGAGTTTTCCAAAAGGTGCATTTTAATGCTGTTCACGTAGGTATGGAAGGCAAGAAAGCATAATAAAAATCCTTATCTAGGTGTGGACAAGGCATTACCGGCAAATTCCACATACTCCACCTGTGCATCATTCCTAGTAGGCAGTAATTGCTCTGACTGACAGTGTGTGCCCTCACCCACTGGAGGGAGGTGCAGTGGAGCACATCCCTGAACACCTGCAGACAAGAGATCACATGATCACAGGAGAACTACAAGAGCATGGGGTGAAAGTATGTAAGCAAAATGAAGTACATGGGTGAGAACATCTTTTTTGTCAGGACAAGCTCATGGTGTGTGATTTTGTTGTAGTCTTGGTTGACATATTTTATAAAGACAAATACAGACGAAGTGTTGCAGGTATGTTGCATTTTGGTATTGGTATTTCCCTTTTTCCATTGGCTGAAATCTGGAACAATTGGGTTGTTTAAAAATGGGATGCATTGGCACTTTATTGTTTTGGTTGGGACATGGGGCACAAAGCCTTCAAACAGGAATGACCCAGGTAAAATAGGGGATTTTCACCCTGACTTAACCCCACCAATGACAATTGCAAAATCATGCCGAAAACAGGTGGAGAGAAGAGCAAATATATTATCCATCATGGAAAGCTATTATTATTACCCCCCCCCCCCCATCATCATCCTAAACCTAGATCCCTGTGCATAGCCCACCATCCCCGATAACTCTTGTAAACCCAGGCTAAAGCAGGTCGGCAGAGGAGTAAAGATTTCAGTGCTGCAGAAATGTGCCACTTAACTATAGCTACATCCGAGCTAATGCTACACAAGCAACAGCCATTGCGACTTAGTACAACCAAATCCCACCCATAGCTACCGCCTCATTCTCTTCACTTGACACTGATTGGTCAGAACTGTTTTCTGGTCTGGCACAGGCATTGTTGGTTGGAGATTTTGCCAGATGGATTTGCCTGATGATTGACATGGAGTCTGGCCGGTCCATCTGCTATGCAAGGTTCCAAGTCTATATGCAGATAAAGTGACTTGCAAATCTTCTCTACAACCCTCTGTTTTCATTTGTCTGCAGGTACGCTCTTTCAATTTTTTCGTCTTTTAATAAAATGTATGCTTTAAAGCTTTCACCAAAAGTACTTTAAGCTTTGTTTGAACATCCTACGGTTTGCCGGCTGAGCTACAAGTTGAGCTGTGAGCCTGTCAGTCAGCCGGTAATTGCTCTCTGCATTCCTCCTTAGATAACAAAAGATAGTTGAACATTTCAGCTATTAAGCTGACTGAAAACAGTGTTCAGAGAGAACTAAAACACTGACTTTATTGATTTAACAAGTCACTGCCTTTGTTAAGATTTCACAACATGTCCATCCCTCTAAAAATTAGTCAGCTAATTCCCTTTTCCTGAAGGGTGACTGTGCATTTATTTTATAAATTAAAACTAGAACATTGAGTGTTGCTGTCAGCTTGTAAGCAGGAAAAACAATGTTTGCTGCGAATACTATGGGGAAATATGTTCTCTGCCAGCAACCTTGTCTCCTTTTTGATGCCAGGAAAGGGTGAAAAGTTACCAACCTGATCATGTTTTGCTTGAACAAAATGATCTGAGGGAATCAAACTGAAAAAGCTACTTTTTTTCTGCAGAAAACAACCAGTTTGTAGTTATAGGACCATATATATCAAGCCTTTCTTTTTCGTGGATATGAACTCTGCTTCACATCTTCCTGCAAGAGAAATAAAAGCTTCAGTATAGATATTTTGAAAGAAAATATCAAGCAAAATAACTTCATTTTCCAGTCTTCTCATTTCAGATTTAGGCCTTGAAGATAGGTTTTACCCTCAGAGAGTTGATCGAAATAAAAAAAATAGCCTGCATCCCTCACTTTTCGTTTGATGAATGGATGTCAGTGTCTGAGCTGACGGCTGTTCAGGTAAAAGACAGCATGCATTACACAGGAGGCATCCAGCAGAGAGGATGGAAGAGTTGTTCAGACTTTTCCCGGTCAGAAACTCTCTTTACCCTTCACACTGCCTGGGTGTTGTGCTGTCATGCCCACATTGACTGATATGGATCAGTGGTTCCTGAGAATTTGTCTTGACTGCAGAGAGTTGGGGAAACGGACCGTTCATCACCTTAATGGAGGAGTATTGATTGTGGTGCAGAAGCACGATACCCGTCTGCAATAGTAATGGACTTCCTGAGAAATCGCAGATGAAAAGGCATCAGGGGAGATCCAAGAAGAGAGAGACACCTCTGCCCTTGTTGTTAGCACCTTGTTATCTGTGCCGATGAGTATGTGTCTGCACTTTTTGCCCATTACGGTGTCCAGATGGAGCTATAAAAACACAAACACGTCATAAAACAATCAGCTCACATCACAAAAGAACTGATTTCTCACTCTCACTGTTTATGGAGCTCACAGCCATGAAAAAACAAGAATAAGATTGACTCTGGCAAACCAAACAAACTCAAAACAACAGGCTTCATGAAGCTGATAAAGCTATTGTGTTTTCAAGGGTCTGCAAATAGGCACACCAAGCTTTGGGTTTTAGAGCCAACTGTTGCTGTTTTCACTCTCTTAACTTGTTTACTGAGTACTTTACCATTTTAGCAGCTAGGCGCCAATTTGAAATCAGAGTTTTGGGTTGGAAACCAAAACAACTAGCAGCAAAGTGCATAATTGTTTCTAGGTTGGGTAGAGTAGCAAAATGGCTTTTTAACTGGCCCGTTTCCCAGCTTTGGAACAAACAGCTAAGTACAGTGCCTGTAAAAGATTTAACCCCTTGGATGTTTAACCCCATTATTGATTTAACCTTCCAGTCATGGTTAATACAATTTGACTTTTATGACAAAAACTTTTTCTGTGTAGCTTTTGATGTATGCTTCAGATCATTGTCTTGCTGGAAAATAAATCTCCAAAGCTGTAGTTCTCTAGCAGACTGAAAAAGGGTGGTTTTCACACTAGATTCCATTGATTCGAACCACTCCATGTTGGATCCCCCCCCCCCCAACTGGCTTGCTTTCACACAAGCAACATTGATTCTTGTCCAGGCCCACTTGTGTATGTACTCAGGCCCTGTTTACACAATTTTTTCAGGTGAAAATGCAAAACTTTTGTGGCATTTTGGCTGTCCGTTTACACGAGAATGGCGTTCTGGTGCCTGAAAACGGAACAATTTGGAAACAGCCTCCAGAGTGTGTTTTTGCAAAATACCCCCCTGTCTCCATCCTCATGTAAACAGGGAAAACAACACCTTCTGAAAACGCATGCATGTACACTACAACTGCAGTCAGTTGTCAAGTGCGAGTGTCATAGCACCCTCAACCGAGCCAGACAGCTCAACCCAAGCTGTCACAGACATTTGGATTTAGACAAGGGGAAACATTATTCTTGTTTGGAGGGCTATATCCTATAGCGTCAGGCTGCAACATAGCAAAATTGAAAAAGTGAAGTGGGTCTGAATACAGTCTGCATTCACTCATATTGATCACTAAAGTATGTGTTGGTTATGGCCCTATGTGTAGCAGCATATACATCCTAACTTTCCTGCAGAAACAGACAGCTTTTCCAGTCTGCTGACTATTAAGTGTGCAAAAACACTTTGATGGACAAGCACCCCAAACCCCACTTCAAAAACAAGCAGTATATAAAAATACCTGAAATATCCTCTCTTATTGCTGGCTAACCATGTATCAAACAGTGCTTCCTACAATGATGTGAATAAGTTGACTCGTAATGTTGAACCCAAGGAGAGTTATGACTGGAATCTGCAGCCCTCCTCTGTTTTATGGAGCAGTATTCTGAGTTTCGGCTCATTATTAAACTGTCCTCTCTGCAAATTTATTGTTTTGGTTCTGTCTTGGAGAAATACAGTTAAGCCGCCAGCTAAAGAAACAGTGAAATATTTAGACAAAGAGTCAGATGTTGCCCTGGAGAGTAGGTAAGGACCAAAATGTAGTAAAACCAAAATTAACATTTGACCTACCTTTAAATTTGGTGTCAGTGATGCACTTTAATACCTATTTTTCCTCTGTAAAGTGGACCACGACCAAGTCACTGTATTCTTCTGTCACAGAAACAGACCATCATGGTCATATGTGCCACCATCACTAATAGTGCACAACCTGATATGATTTAAAACGCCTCATTCACTGTGTACTGCAAGAAGCTTCTTCACTTTGCAAAACATTCCTGGATACAAAACGACACAGACCACTTTTTAACATCTTTCCCCCCTTTTTCATCATAAACTGTTGAAAATATTGAATTAGGCCTGAGCGAATTCAGTCACTCATGTATTAAAGGGTACTTTTGAGTCCCATTCACAGTGTCTGCTATACTGAAAACTCTATTTAACTAACTTGGGATCAACCTAGAAAAAGACAAAGTGATTGACAAATACAAATAGCAGGGTTGCAATCATTTCAGCCATGCCCCTATAATGCATAAATCATTCAATCAAATCTGTTTATTTCTGATATGAAAACATCATGTACGCATGAGAATCCTGGCACTCCTGCAGTCAGCCAGGAACCTTCTTGCTGTTAGGCAACATGCTAACCACTAGAGATGTAATGGTGTTGTTAATTTTGTGGTATTGTGGTGACAGAAGCTTTTAAATACTCACTAGCTTGATCTAACACTGCGACAAGTTTTTGAGATTGTGGAGGCTTCAGGGACTTGATGATTTGAGTCATTCTGACTTGAGATCATAAATATTAAACATGTTCAATATTTAGGATTCGAAATGGGGAACACCAAAGACACTGAAGCAGACATAAGCAAGATTGTTAAGTGCACTGCAAAACTGAACAGCTGAAGGTTTTTAAAAAAGAGTTGTGTAGACTTACACATCCAAAACAGCTATTTCAACTCTATGTTTCTGAGTTAATAGAACAAACTTTTAGTTCTAAGTAAACAGTACTCAATTAATTTAAGTATTTTTTGTCATTGTACTCAAATTATTTGAAAATTATACCCTAATTTGCAGAGGTTTCCCAAAATACCTTTGGGAATTAGACACACCATGAGTGAAGTTACAAACTCAGTTTGACGAGTCCTTCCTGTAGGGAGTAACCACAATATAGAAGGCATGGTATACTGAACATAGTGTACTTCCTGGTTCAATTTGCATCTTTCAGTTATTGTCACTTGTAGTTAGTTAAAGAGGACTTATTATGCAAAAATCAGTTTTCCAGGCTTTTCAACAAAAATGTGTGCTGTTGGCCTTTCCACAGTTCCCCCAAGTACCAGAAAAAAATCCATTCCCTTCACCATCTCTTTCTCCATATTTCAGAAAATGTGTGCTTAAACAAGCCGTTCTCAGATTTTCCCCTCGTGATGTCATGTGGGGAGTTAGCACCACCCACAGGATTGGTTGGACCCCCCTGCCTGGAAGATAGCTCTGCCCTCCTCTCCTCATCCTCCTCTCAGCTAAGAGGAGGATCATCCATTTTCCTGAGAGGGGCGGAGTCAGGGGTGGACTCAGACAGCTCAATAATATTTAAAGCCACAGACACAGAAACAGCTGGTTCTGAGCAGGGCTGAAACAGAGGAGTTTTTAGACACACAAAAATCCTATATTGGAGTGTTTTTGTTCAGCATCAGACTTCACAGGCATGTTTTGGGGACCTCTGAGACTGATATAAACTTGTCTTAAAAGGGTAAAATATGTCCCCTTTAAGTTGCCCTACCTTGAGTGGTATCGATATGCAAGATTTTAAGTATGTGATAGAAATAAGTGTAGGTGTAGTGTTTTTAGTGTAGGAAAGTTTACAAACCTAAAAAAAATTGTTAATCTAAATTGAGTGGATATTGAGTGGATACCTGCTACTAAACAAATACAGTTTTGTCAGTGACTATTACATATAATTTTTCATCTAATCAGTTGCCTCTAATGTTTTGAGTTCTGCTAACTTATGGGGCATTGCAGTGTAAATTATATATTTTAACTTAAGTCATACTCAAAAAAATGTATTTATACGACTTAAAGATGTGTTTTTTACACTGTGGAACAGAGCCATTGAGGTTGTACTGTAACTGAAAATATATATTTTAAGAGTGGATATCAGCTGTGTTGAATAAATATGTCACTAGCTGGGTTTCCACAGTTTTTCGCAACATAAAAGCGATATTTGTTCAATTTCGGCTAAGTACAATTGCGCTTTGTATGCATTTCCAGTGAAGGGAGTTTTGGGCATGAGACTAGCAATTCTCATAGAATCTCATCTCACAAGACTCCGCTGCAAGGAAGCTGGACGTTTGAAACCTGTTGCGGTTGCCTTGATAATTTTGAACAAAAGATGAAGGCAACGGACAATAGTTCAGAGGCAAAGTCCGTATGTATGGCAAAAGCCACATATAAGGCTAGAAGTGTGTAGCTAAGAAAAGTCTCGGCTCCTCTTGTGTACAGATCCTGTGATACGGTACTTCATGTCCTGTGACTTGTAAATGCGGAAAAAGTGCTTCCATTGCACTTTTGGAATATATTTATTTAAACGTCTGAAAAACAGCATGAGAGCATAAAAATGTTTTAGCGATATTTGAGAGGTTTTTCTAAATTTAGGTGTTTCCATTACCAGTTTTTAATTGCACTATTAAGATTTTGTGCATTTCTAAGGGTAATGGAAATGCAGCTAGTGTGTGGTGTGGTGTGTCTGTCATCTCATTGCACACCTTACACCAGGGCTGTCCAAAACTTTCAGCCTGTGACCCCCAAAATAAAGTTACCAAAGACAGAAGACCCTCACTGTAGGTGGTTGAAGCATAGATAAGCACAGCCATGCACAGTTCTGAGCATACTTAAATCCTATATATTTTTTAAACATTACTTTGATTTCAGTGTAAATCAACAAATGAACACGTTTTTTATTTACATTTGGCTATATTTAGGTATAAACTTCTATAAAATGGTTCAAATATACAACTTGGAATCACTTTCAAATTGTTGTTGTTTTTTTGGGAAGGCATCTTGCGACCCTCTCTCAGTGTCTCGTGACCCCCTGAGGGGTCCCGACCCCATGTCGAGAACCACTGCCACACACTATTAGAGCAAAATGGTTTAATCTGTCATTATATTGCAATGTGTGTGGTGTCTCACATTATACAAATCTGTTAATATTTTAAGAGCCTTTCTGTGTGTGCCAGGATTAAGCTGTGTTGGGTGTGAGGCAGAGGCAGAGTGACGTATGGGGACACCAGGGATTTCCGTGGTGGGCCGGTGGACTGGGCAGGGAGCAAAAAAAATATCAGTCTTGCTGTGACTGTGGGACAGTTCTCAGACCTCGGTCAGAACATAGTTAAACCCGTTAAGCCATGAAATCATGGCAATCACATGATCAGCACCATGGACAGCCCTACACATCAATCAGTGGTGACAGCAGTGACCTCAGAGGGCATCATACTCTCTCAACTAATCATCAACAATATTCAGTGAAAAATGCCAAATATACCACTGAGGCAGGAAAACAATTAGAAGAATAAATGGCATGATTATGAGCTATATAAACCTACATCCATACAATCTGTGTGCATCAAGAGAAAGAGAAAGGATCAGGTCAAATATACAGTATATCAGCCTGTACAGCTTAGAGGTTGGGTTTTCTATCTCCTATTATTTGCTTTGATTTTGGTGGTGAGATGAATCCATCAAGTCTGAATGCCTCTCTTCTTCTGTATCTAAACTTGAAGGCTGCATCACAGAACTGCAGCACTGATTATGTGTGAACGGGTTCAGAAATTGTCAGTTTTCATACTGTACAAAGAGCAGGTTTCATAAAATACTGTTTTCCTCGCACTAGCTTCACAGCCTGGGCCAAATTTCTGTCACAGTCCAACCCTGTGAGGGGATAGAGACAAACAAACAGAGCAGCAATAATGAACAAGATACACTTAAGGCTGTCCAACGCTGACTTAGTGTTGTTTTCTTCAATATGCCTATAACGGCAGTGAAAATGATAATATGTGCAGTAATAACCATGTACGATTACAAACTGAACATCAGCATTAGCAGCCAAGATGATAATGAAATGAAGAGGACTGATCTTGGTAATTACAGCAGTTAAAGTTGAGCAGCTCTTAGATTCACTTTAACTCTTGATCATCTATATAGTGTGTGTCTAACGGCTCCACCGTTATCAGAGGGAGATTGTGTAAAGAGCCAGACTTTTACAACAATAAAGACTGCAGTTGAAAGAAAACTCTGAGCATTGAATGTAATGAGCAAGGGCGTGCTGAATTGTTCGCTATTGATGTTCTTTGATTTTTCTCGTTTTATCATTGTCTGTGTTCTGCCCTGTATACAGCCTATGGCTCATCACTTCTACACCCTTTTTCACATCACAGTTGGGTCGTTTATAATTGGGACAAAAATATTGACTAATGCAGCTTTAGAGCAAAAAAATCTCAGTTTGGTTTGACCTTGATGAACGGTGGATTTTATGGTGGAAAGAAGGCACAGTGAGATCACAGAGAGTAACAAGGCTATTTCTGGAGCAATTTCATTTTTATTAGTTGTAATGAATGGGGTTTTTTCTTCATCACCAAACATCAGGGCTGCCCACAGAACGGCTTAGGCCCCTGAAAACCCAGAGAATGGCCCTGATGAAATCAATGCATGTATGTTTGATGCAACTTTGCAACTTTTTGGAAATTTTTGCCAGTGTTTGCCCCTTTAATTTGTTTTTTGTTTTTGGCACTTTATGCCCATTTTTGCAACTTTTGCCTTTTATCCCATTTGATTTGCCATTGTTTTGTCCCTTTTCACCTATTTGTATCACTTTCTTTGACATTGTTTTGCCATTTCATGCCAATTTTTGCCACCGTACCCCCTTTTCTTGCAGTTTTGCACCCTTTTTCAATATTATTTGCCCCTTTGTTTGCCACTTATATGTCACTTTGCCAATTTTTGCATTTTTTTCCACTTATTGCCCATTTAGGCTGATTTTCATCCTGCTGTTGCAACTTTAATTGACAAAGTTTTTCCACTTCCACTTGCCACTTTTGCAACTAAGTGCCCATTTTTGCCAAGTTTCAACCATTTGTGCCACCTTGTTACTTGATGCCGTTTTTTTCCCGATTTTTTCCTAATTTTTGCCCATCTTTGCCCCTGTTTTGTCACTTTTCAACCATTTTTTCCACTTTGTTTGCCACTTTTCGTTATTTTTGTCATTTATTTTTACCCTTTTCTACTTTTGCCCATTTTGTTGACACATAAAGCCACTTTTTTTTTTTTTTTTTTTTTGCTATTTTTTGCTCTTTTTTTCCTATTTATTTGCCTCTGTTTTGCCACTTTCTACCCATTTTTGCCACTTTATTTTGACAATGTTTTAGCAACTTTTTGCACATCTTTTTGGAAACTTTTCACCCATTTATGCAATTTTGTTTGACACTTTGTGACCTTTCTTGCCATTTCCTGCTATTTTTTTGACCAACTTCTTGCCCATCTTTTTTTGTAACCATTCACCCAATTTTGCCACTTTATTTGCCACTGTTTTGCCACTTTATGACATTTTTTTGGCTTTTTTGGCCTTTTTTTTATTGCCACATTTTGGCCATTTTTCCCCCTGATTTCCACTTTTCACATATTTTTTGCCCCTTTCTGCTCATCTCTTCCCATTTTTGCTGCCTTTTCCCCCCCAATCATTGCTTTTTACACATTTAGTTTTCCTTTCCATCTTTTTTGCCACCCTTTGTCCTGCTTGCCCATTTTTGGCCAGCTTTAACCCTTTTGCCCCCCACTTTCACCTATTTTTTCCCTCCTTTCACAATTATGCAATCATTTTTCACTAAAGCTGTCTTAGTTTTTTCTGCTCTATCTTCTGGCATCCTGACGTTTGTGCACATCATGGCTTTGCTTTGAAAGTTTGACATAACTTTCACAATAATTTAGTTCAATGTGCCCAACTACATTGTAAACATTACCAATAAAAAGGTTACTCTGTTTTAAAAAAAGGGAGTTTACATTTTGATAAAAGATATACTGTACTACAACTTAAATTAAAGCAAACAAAAAACCAAAAAAAAACCAAAAAAAAACATTTTTTGTTGCTTTGACAAGAGTGGTTATTATTCAGGTTAGAAATAAAACATTGTCATCACAGCCTTTCAGTGGATCCTGACCCCCATGGGCCCCCAGTCTAGCTGAGCCCCAGAAAGCTCTCCCCTTTATCCCCCCTTATGGGCGGCCTTGCATAAAGGTAAGAACCCATTCATTTTGATTTTATCAGGCTTGAAGAAGGGCTTTAAAAGATGTATACTTGCACAAAAAAGCAAAATCTATCTGCATATCAGGACAAGCAAACAAATGAGAAAAATATGTTGTTGTGTATTGGAATGAACCTAACCCTTTAATCTGAGTGCTCTTATATAACCCACAGTTGTTTACTTGATGTGAGCCCCCCTCTGAATATCTGCGGGGAACATGCCTTTTCTCTACAGATCAGCGTAATCCTTTTATTCTGCGATCTCTCATGTCAGAATCACTGACAGCTGTCAAGGTGTGAGGGCCACGGCACTGGATGATGGACGAGAGACTCATCCGCAGTGCTTGTGTGCGTGTCTTGGTGTGTTGTGGAGTCACGGTAGCACAGCCTAATGCCATAAGACTCTCTTAGCCTCCATTCGGGCTGCATTCGACAATCCCCTCAGTGATTAGTGGAACAAATGTCTGCCTGTCGCATTACAGCTGTTGTTTTGGCGGCCATTTGTACCGCTTTTTATGCCCTGCATGCTTTTCAGGGGGAGATCATCACATTACACGGTGTGAGAGTCTGTGTGTGGATTTTCTCTCAAATCGGCCCAGCATCTGTCTTTGCATGTTATTGATTCACACCCATGTCGACCAAATACCAAACAAAAAAAGCAATTTCCCTACCTGGGTATTTATTTTCACATTTATATGGAAATTGTGCTCATTTTTATTGCTCCGTAAAATATGTAAATGGAAGTTATACTGCCCTGTTGGTAATTTGGCTCAGTGTATGCCGCTCCATCTCCATCTGTCTGTCACTGCGTGAATCAAGCCGTCACAGTTTACCTTTTCCTTGCCATTTTGAAACCAGTCAATTTCAGCAACAAAGAGATGGATGATTCAGTCACAATTATATATCTCAAAATGACAAGATGCCTGTGTCACTCTGCGCCTCTTAATCCAAGCTCCTTTCACATGGTGCAATTCAAGAAGGATGAATTCTTCTTTTTGGTCTTAAAAGCACCTCAACAATGAAAAATGACGCGTCATTTCGATATCAGAGGAGGAGAAAATCCTTCATGGCAGGCCTGAAACTAATGTGTTCCCTCTTTGATACAGCACTGTTTTCATTTACAAGAAAAGTTCCTAATTAAAACAAATCCCTGTGGGAGTAGCTGCAAAGGGATGAAGGGTTTTTACTCAAACACACTCCCACACAGACACCTGGAAAGAGCCCAAAGCACCTCGGCGTTCCCAGGTTGGCCGCAGAGTAGCGCTAATGGAACTGTGACGAATTCGAGTGCACTTAGACAGTTGGACGCCGTGGTGAGTAGGTGTACAGGACCAATTTCCCAGCACGTCCATGGATTCAAACTGGCAACCATGACATTTTACGCCTAACTATGTAACTCCGAGGCTGTTTAATGGGCTGCTTTTGTTTTTTACGGCTTGAAAACACAACTTGTTAGCAAACTTTATGGGCCAATTTATGTGCAAATAAAACGTGCATGAGCCTGTACGTGCATACAAATAGCCTCTGAGTTGTAATTTAACATTTGTTGCTTTTTCTCCCAGGCACAAAGGGAGAGAAAGAGCAGAAGGAGACGCTGAAAGGAGCCTTGTGCTCTTACAGACATTTGAGTGTGATGTTAATTATCCTGATGTGGGTCGAAATAGGCTCATGCAGGCCCAGAGGGGGTGGGAGGAGATCATTAAAACCGGAGCTCAAACACAGACTGCGGTGAGCTCCGCTTCACAAAGACATGCAATTAGACTTAAAGTAATGTAGGGTACCTGCTCGGGCATGGGACCCCTTTCGCACTTACAGCCACGCATCAGCAAACATGCAGCCATTAATCAAGCGCTCATAAATGTGGGTCAGCACCTCTACAATCACTGTGCTGTGTGATAACTGTGTGATGAAGTCGTTGTCAGAGTTGGCACACATGCACTGAGGCGCATGCACATAACTTCTGTGATTCAGATCGAGTTTTGGATACTTGTACCCGAGGGGGTACTTCAGGGGCTACCAGGGGGTAGATATCTACTTGGTAAGACTTTGATAGAGCAGCTCCACTAATTTAAAACTAGAATAATCGCCTCACAGTCGTATGCCTCCACCAACGACCGGAATAATTGCAGCTCTCTAACGGAATAACATCAGCATGGTTGATGGTGAATACAAAGGCCTCTATAAATAACTGAAATAGTAATGTACAAGAGAGCAAAGGTCTCAGGTAAGTTCATAATAAAAGCCTGAAACTTTTATTGTCACCTGATCAGTCAGTCTTCAAGTCAAAGCTGGCAGTTCCGTTTAAAGAGAAAGTCTCTTGGTGTTTCTGAAATGTTACGCTCACATGAATGGCACAGAAATAATGGCAAGGTATATATAATCATCACTTTTCGAGATATATGGTGCATTCAGAAAGTGTTCAGACCCACTTCAGTTTTTTCACTATTGTTATGTTGAAACCTGATGATACAGTCTGGCTTTCACATGCAGTTTTCTGCAAACTCCAAGAGGCTTTTATGTGTTTCACGATGAGTTGAGGCTCCTGTCAACCCACTCTGCCTTAAGCTAAGATCAGTGGAGGGCTGCAGTGATGGTTGTCCTTCTGGAACGTTGTTCCATCTCCACACAGGATCTCTGGAACTCAGTCAGAGTGACCATCATCTTCTTGGTCACCTGTCTTACTAAGGTCCTTCTCCCCTGATTGCTCAGTAAAGACTGGGTGACCAGCTCTTGCAAAGTCCTGGTTGTGCCAGACTTTTGCTATTAGAGAATTATGAAGGCCACTGTGCTCTTGGGTACTTTCAGAAGAAGAATTAACTTTTAGTATCCTTCCCAAGATCTGTGCCTTGCAGCTATCCTGTCTCTGAGCTCTGCAGACAGTTCCTTTGACCTCATGGTTTGATTTTCCATAACAGTAGATCTGAGACAGAATACATATCAAGATGGAAATACACGCTAAAACTTTCTTAATAAAATCAGATTAAACTTATTTTTATGGTAAGGGTAAGGCTTAAGATACCAAAAGTAAAAAAAAAACCCACCTTAATTAGAAAACGTTTGGTAAATCTAGGCAAACTGTTTGGAGGACAAAAGCTTGTCCACTACAACAATACTCCAAAGCAGCAAGCAAAGCTTATGTAGCTCGGTTCACTGCATGAGCCACGCAAGCTACATAGCTAATGTAGCTAAAGCTAAGCTCACGAAGCAGATGCATAAGCTACGTATCTACATTATCTACATTGCTAAGTTAGCTTCAACTAAATTTTCCAAAGCTCATGTTGCTAAAGCTTGCTTATCTATAGATAACAGAGCTAAGTAGCTAACAAAGCTAACATTGCTAAGTAGCTAACGTAGTGAAACTGAGCTCACAAAGTAGCTACTTAAGCTACATATCTATGTTATCTACATAGCCAGGTAAGCACTATCTACATTTGTTAAAGCTAGTGTCACATAAAATCGCTTAGCTACAGATAACAGTAAACTATAGATAACGTAACTAATGTAGCTAACAAAGTTACGTAGATTACATAGTTAAAATTAAACTCACACAGCAGCTATTTAAACTCTTCAGATACATTATCTATGTAGCTAAATTAGATTAAGCTACATTTGCTCAAGCTTATGTTGCTATGACTAATTTGGTAATTGATAACACCGCTACATAGCTACTGTGGCTAACATAGCCACTGTAGCTAACATAGTTAGTTGCTAGCTTAAGCAATGTAGATAAAGTAAAGCTCAAATAGCAGCCGTGTAAACGATGCAGGTACGTCATGTACGTAGCTACAGTATCTTTAGCCACATTTTCTAAAGTCAGGGTTGCATGAACTAACTTATAGTTTCATCCCGGATAAGACCTCTGACCTTTTCCCCTGTTTTATTTATGAAATGTTTCTTCGTCTGTAATGTTTGCAATGTGGTTATTTCATGAATGTCAATGCCAGACTTTGTTTATTTAAAAAAAAAGGTGAATTTCAAAAGAAGCTGAAGATGTAAAAACTTCTCAGCAAAGATCAAATGAAATGGGAGCAAATAAGCAAAATGTTAAATATTGTTGCAAAGGGTCTGAATACTTGTGTGAATGTGAAATTTCAGGTTTTCGATAAATTTGCTAAAATTCTGTTTTTTTTTTACTTTGTCATGATGGGGTACTGAGTGCAGATTAACAAGAATCTATATACAGTGCTTAACAAATTTATAAGACCACCCTAACCCTAACCAAAAGTAAGGTTTATGCCACAGCTGCCCTAAATTAACAGCATTGGTAATTACCAAAGTCATTGTTTATGTTTCTGCAATGGTTAATACACCAGTATGTAGAGGCTCTTTAAATGAAATGATATTTTAATGCTAAAATATAATTATTATTGCCATCCATGAATTTTCAAATTTACTGATTTACCCCCCCCCCCAAAAAAAAGAAAGAAAAAATAGTAAAGCAAATTAATATTTCTTGATTAATATGTCAAATCATAGTTATTTACTTGCATTCCTCAACAGAAAAATGAGTTTTAGTGGTTGGATGTTATGCTTGATTAATTTCTGACTTCTCAGAGAAGCCCAGTGAGCCGGCTCAAATTTGGGTGAATTCAGTTTGAAATCCCTCATTCCTGTTCAAAGTGGTAGAAAGGTAAAAGGTAAAAGAAACTGAAAATGAAAGAGTCCGTATTAAAGCACGTCATGATGCTGGATGGTCTTTGAAAGAAATATGACAGGTGGTCTAATAAATTTGTTAAGCACTGTATGTATATATATTTTTTTCAACCGTATTATCAGGCTGCAACATAATAAATTGAAAAAAAGCGAAGGGGCCTTGAATGCTTTCTGAATGCACTCTTTGCAACTTTGTCTTTATCATTGAAAATACTTTAAAGGAACTGTTGTCATCTGGTGGGCTGGGACCCAAAAGTGGGTCGTAGAGCTGTTTTCAGTGGGTTGTGAATGTGTGCTTGAAGAAAAATGTGGCAAATAACTGAAGTATGGAATAAATTCATCTGTTTATTTTATTTCGGTTAGTTTTGCCATATTAAAGAGGTCAAAACTCTACCATTTTCTTTTAGATAAAAATTGACTGGTTGAAAATGTTCATACATTTTTGTTGTGACTGGGTTGTGACCTCACCTCTACTGTATTAAAGTCAGTTTTCCCAGTGCAGGTCAACATGTGCTTTGAAGTTGCTTAAAGAAAAAACACCCCACATCCATGTTTTCATGAATCATTGACAAGGTTAAAAGCCAATCATTGTCAAGGATTTTGTGGTGGCTTATCAGATGTATGGTAGACCCTAGCCATCCCTAACAATCACTGAATCTGCCCCAGGTCAGGATGCGAAGGACATTCCACACAGCAGAGAGGGAAAACGCTGATGACTCATCACCACATTCAGACACAAACAAGAGCATAAGCTGACAAACTTTACAGGAGTGTTGGTGCTTGAAGATAATCGGCACAATATGTTTGGTTAGTCAGACCTTGAGACTGAGCAAATACAGAAGCAAATGAGCGCCATTCCTGAGCTATTTGCCACCATAATCCTTTTTTCTTCATCCAGCAGGGTGTAAATCAAGATGTCCTGATTTTGTTAAAAGTTGATGTTGTCTCAGTTTAGTAATGACAGAAAACACATCAACTAATTCTTGGTGCAAAGGTATTTTGAGGCATGACCATGACTTTTAACATTTACTATCAATTCTGGTCGGGTAATTCTTGAGTCCAATGCCTGTTCTATGTGGAAAAAATTCCCCTTAAATCCTGCAGAGAAATGTCATCAGATTGACAGGTACATTGTGATGAAAGCATGTATGCTAGTACTGACAGGCTGACAGAAGGATGTGGAAGGGGCAACCTGTGAATATGCTACCTGCAACTGTTGCAAAAAAAAATCCTAGCTGAAGTAAAACTGCCTACCTGTATTTCCACATATTTCTCCTGCACAGCATTATTGTGCAAATGTACACTGTGGTGCAAATTGCTCCCCTTTAAAGCCAGTCTTTCTGTTTCCAGAGCAAACTCAACCATCCATCTCTGTGGGGTGCTGGAAGTGCCACTCCACTCCCCTTAGCTCTGCTCAAGAAATGCACAAATTTTCAGCCCAGTTCAAGCTGAGCAAAGCACATCAACCCAAACAGGAAGTAAGACACAGGAACAGGCATCAGGTCAGGCCAGGTAGGGGACCATATGCTTGTTCAGCAATTTGCCATGTTAATCTTGGTCCTGCTCTGGCCTCCTGATGGCCGTCCAGGCCTGAGCCAGTCCAACGCACTGTCTCTCCAGGTATCGTCCCAGCTGCCTCCTCAACAACATACACCCCTTGCCGTGGCATCTGGACCAGCCCACTGGATCCTGGGGAATCAATATGCAGTGAGCTAGATCAGGTCTGGTAAAGCACGCCAGATGCTGATAAAAGCTTTACCATATCAGGCAGCTGGCCCTTCCCATACTCGATCTCCCAAGCACGACAGCATTAGACACACGGTGTTGCCAATGATACCAGTCCCCAAGGCGACCGACATCCAATCTGGCATATGGCACCTCAGCCTTAATTTCAAGGTTGCAACCAGAAGCTGATGGTGGCTACTAAAGAACTGGGGGCTCCTGAAAACCCTGAAGTCCTTAAGCAGCCTCCAGTGTCCGCCAACGAGTGCATGGTCAGTCTCCTTTTTTGTGACACCATCATTGGAATACCAAGTCCTGCACTGTGAATCAGGTCCCTGGAACCACGATCCAGCAATCCTCAAACTTTGAGTGCTAGCAAACACATGGAGCATTGAGGAGTTTTCATCTCATTGTCCAGAGCCATGTGGAATAACACATGCCTTGTAGCCCCCTTGTCAGTACCAGTGGTAGTACTGAAGTCACCAAGAATCACTAAGACATCACCTCTGGGGACTGAATCTATCACTGAATTGGTGATAGCCAAGCCTGGTGACAAGCCTTACCTCTGATATCAAAGGGCCAGCTGGCTTGCAACCACAATGGCCACCCCCTCAGTGTGGCATCCATCAGCGCAGCTAGAACAGTAGTAGGTGTATCCACCCACACTAGCCTCTCCAGTGCCAGGACACCTCACCTCACACAAGGCAGCAATGGCAATCCCAAGCTGAGTCAGTCCCTTGACATCGCAGGTATGCAAGAGTCCTCCTGAGGAGAAGTTGGGCTCCAGGTGCCATCCCGGAAAGACTGCCTCAAGTTGAGCCGAACAGCTGAGAACCGGGCACAACACCTCAGCACCACCAGGTTCAACCTACCTGACTGGAGCTTGGGATTTCAAGGGCTTTTCACCGCTGCCTTCATGTGATGTGCAACTCATCTAATGACTGCAGCATCAGGAGTACTTCCCCTGTGCACATCTTTCATTTATAGGTGTTTACATGTGATGTAGGGCTTAGGGGTGCAAAAGCCAGCTCCCTGAGTCTCTAGTGGGAAGGGACATCAACTCCCTTTCAGCTGCTTTAAAAACTGCTGAAACTGTCTGGTCAACTTCAAAATAAAACACAATTCACAAGCTGTTATTTTTTTCTTGGTGCTACATCAGCATTATGCCCAAACAGGAAGCATAAGAACAGCCAAACAACCTCAAGCAGGCAAAGTAACATACTGTCTGAATGTTGTCTTTATTCCAGCATAAACATGTAATCTTGTGATCCAGCTCTTCTTTGCTGTACTTTGCTGCACTGCACAATGTTTCAGACACAGAAGCAGTGGACAAGGTTGTGCACCAACCTTCAGAGTAAAGCAATGGCTGTGATGGAACACTATGGACACAGACCCTGTTGAAATGGTAGGTTAATACTCCAACACTACAGCTAAGTCAATGTGTTACTCTTAGCTGCTGCAGCCTGCTAAGACTGTTAGGTCCCAACAAAGGTAATTTGTGGTGCTGAAAAGTGAAACCACTGAAGAAGTGTTCAAAAAGAGGTGCAAAAGCCTTGAGAAGTCAGGTGCAGACTTCTTAAGTCTATTCATAATTAAATTAATCCATCAAAAATCCAGAAAAGCATCCAGTTTTTGAAATGTAAGTTGACTGGAGTTTAAATATTCCCCTTAAATCACTATTTTGGGGTCATAATGACTTGGGAAACTCAGAATTACACATTTGTAATGAAAATCTTTCAATAATATTCAATTAATTTATTCTCAAAAGGACATTGAGATTCTCCTAATTTCTCAGGCCATTGAGGGTATAAGCATATCAAAATAGCATCACAGTAAAACAAAGCACACTGAAACAATCATAAAGAACAAACACATCAGCAGTCATTAAAAATAGAGCAACTGATACCAAGTAAAACAGTTTAAACATTAAACACAGTTTATAGAAATCAAAGTCCTCAACTCTTCAAGAGGGAAGAACTTCAAGAGTTACAATAAATCTACAAATAATAAAAACATTTCATTTTTTCACTATAGCTGTAATCCAGAGGGATGTAGTGCAGCGTTATGCCCAGGTATATAAAGTATACCCTCTTCTAAATCTTCTTTCCAAACAGCTCAGGAATATGAAACAGTTAACTCAAAATGCACAGTTGTGTAGGCGTCTCAGCTTGTAGTCTGCAGACCAGTAGTGATAGTAAAGTCTTCTCCTTTGGCTGTTTATAATGATCCAGAGTTCATGCAGCAGCAGATGTTAAGTAACACTGTAGAAATACTGAAGGCCCATTTTTAGGTGAAAAATATATGTAAGATGGTCTTAAATGTCTTTGCCTATAACAGATGATGGTTATTCTTTGTACAGTGGGCCGCTTAAGGGGATAAATTAAGGGTATAAGCACTTCTCCAGGCACCACCACACCACTGGACGTAACTTCATGTAGATGAAGTAGCATTTCAAAATAAAAGCATTCGTAGCAGGTACAGGAATTTTGTCTCATTATCCAATCATTTCTATAAAGTATGGGAGGTTCTTGCTGAGGCTGTTTGTGGCCCGTCTTACCATAAGAGAGCAGGGTTCAAGTCCTTCATTCTCAAAGACTGTGGAGAAAAAAAAAAAAACTTTCAAAGCTCCACCATTTCCTGAGATTAAGTGAGGGGTGTACCGGTGCCACATAGTGTCTAGAGATTGTAATGTCTTTCACAGACTTTCTTTCTCTTCCCTCCATAACTGGCATTCCAGTGTTATCCCAAGAAATGCATGCACCTTGTCTCTAAAATCTTAATGTGATTAAAAATTTCTGCTGATACACTATTGCTATTAGCTCATATTTTGGAGTGTTTTGAGTTATTATTGACATTACAAGGTATAGACTCTGTACCTATAAAACACAGGGGGTGCAAAATTCAGCATATATAGTGCATTATGCTGCCAAAACATATCAATCCAAAAATGTACTTTTAGGCATTTTAAAGGAGTGTTTCAATATTTTTGAATTTGGGTTGTATAAGGTACTAGCAAGGCAATAGCCCACAGCGATCTCGGTGTGCACTACTCCTTACAGGTCACATATTATACAAAATACACATTTTCAGGCATTTTTTTTTTACAGAAAGGTGTCCTCCTGGTCTCTCCACAATCTCTCTAAGAATCAGAAAAATCCATTCCTGCCTTCTCTCTTTCTCCACCTTTCAGACAGTGTGTTGCTGAAAACTAGCCGTTCCCAGATATTCCCTCATGATGTCATGTGGGGAGTTAGCACCGCCCCCAGGTTTGGTTGGCCCTCCTTGCTTGAAAGAAAGTTCTGCTCTCCTTTCCTGATCCTCCTCTCAGCTGGCAGCTGGAGAAAGAGGGAGAAGGGTCTAGCTGCAGCTGCAGCCACTACAAACCACGCTCCGTACAAAACACGCCCCCTAAAAAACCCGCCCCATCGATGCATACAATAAATTAAATCTAAACCCTAACCAGTGGAATTTAAATATTAAACCTAACCCCAGGAAGCTAATTAATTAAAATATACACCTACCCCAATGAGCTACCCCTAAATCTAACCAGTGGAAATTAAAATGCTAAACCTAACCTAAAGCTTATTGAGGCCTATCTAAACTAATCTAACTTAACCTTTAACTAAGCAAATAGCACGAGTGGGCGTGTTTTGTAGGGAGTGCGTTTTGTAGGGGGCGTGGTTTGTATGGTACCCAGGCTGCAGTTGGGTATTATTAGAAACAGGAGAGCCACATTCCATTAAGCCACATCTATTCCCTGAGAGGGGCGTGTTCAGAGGTGGAGTCAGAGTGCAGTAACATTTAAAGTCACAGACACAGACTCAGAGGGGTTTTTTAGACATGCAAAAATCCAATACAGGGGTGTTGTTTTCATAAATGAACTTCACAGGCATGTTTTGGGGACCACTGAGACCAATATAAACTTGTCTTAAAAGAGTGAAATTTGTGACCTTTATGCAGATCATGCTTGGGTCACCAGCAAGGATGCTAGGCTATTTTTTATTTTTATATTTCACCCAGAAATCCTCCTGTTAGGGACTGTTTTGATGCAACCTTCGGCCATGTGCTCCTCCACCTCAGCATGTCATTGTTTTCTACTAAACTTTTGATCAGTGCCTCAAAAATACCCTCTTGTATGCTTCTATTGTAAATAAACACATAAAGTGCCCTCTTCAATGCCCTCTAAATAGATAAAAGTGGACAATTTGCCTCTTAGGTGCCCTTTAAATTAACAAAATTTGACAGTTGCCTTGTTGTGTGCCATCTAAATAGACTACATTTGGCTGGCAGATTTATACTCAGCTCTGCTGCTCATCCCATAAATGCATGTTCCTTACAAATATGGCACCATTGAAAGGGGAAATAAACAGGCTTTCTAATGGTATAAGATTTATTGCCAAGAAGCAATGTTACAGCAACAAAATAATCCACCAAAAACACATTTCCTTACTTTTTGTGTTCAAATTTGATAATACATGACAAAGTGTATCTAGGCTGCTTTTTAAATGGATGAATCATTATAAATTACCCTCCAAATATGCCCCTCCACTAGACAATGAGTGATAAAGGGTACTCCAGGTTTGTCTTCCAGTGGGCGAGGCCTCCTCTTGGTGTTGACACCACATCTTAGAGAAGAGAAAATGCAATAAAGTTGGTTTAAAGTACATGTCATTGTCATGCTCCCTTATGTATCCTTGTTAAATCAGCCATAATCCCTGGTCTGTTTTTACAGAGGTGTAGTAGCAATTATCATAATAAAAACATTACATTTTCACCAGAATATCAAACTATTCCACTTTAAGTGATATTTTTTAAACGAAGGGGCCTCACTGCACACAGCAGGTGCCCTTCTTGTCATCTTTGCCCCTGCCCCTCAAACATCCTTAGTCCACCACTGGCTACATGGATTAAGGGAGATGTGCTGGCTCTGGTTTTTCTCGAGTCCTTCTTTCAGGGCAGTAGTGAGACTAAAAAGGATTTGAGCCACAAAGTATTAAATTAAACCCCAACCTGCTTCATTCAGCCAAAAATTATGATGGTAGGGAGGCTGATCAATCACCAGCAGAGGCCCAAGAAGTACTGGAATAGAGAGTATAACCTCTGCTTCAATTCATCCTCTCCTGTACAACCAGTAATGATCTGTAGCTGCCTGCTACGACTGAGCAATACGGTTTTCAGGATATTGAAGGACCATGGTTCAGCTTGAATTCTCTTGCCCTTGGCAAGACAGAAATGGCACTTTCTTTCAACTCAGTTCTTCTCGCTTTTCCACACTTATTCCAGCCTTTACCGCCGCAGGAAATAAAACGACGGGAGCCGGTTTGACTCGGTGCTGGCGCGTGGAGGATCAAATCTCACGGCCGTAACCCTTTCATAATAAAAGACAAGGCCGCTGTCCGTGGTGCTGAAATCACTCTGCTGCCATACAGTTGTGTGCTGTTTGAGAATAAAGGGGCTGTTCTTTTTCTGGGCTCATTTAGCAGCGGAAATGACTCAAAGTAGAATGTGACATTCGCTTTTAGAGTGCTACGAGATTTCCTAATTTATGTTTTGAAAGTGAGGGAACACAACAAAGACAGCCCCTCTCTTTCTCTCTTTCTCGCTCTGTGTCTCTCACGCAGAGAGAGGGCGAGAGAGCGAGGGAGGAAGAGAGAGAGGGAAAGGGGGAGGGAGTCAGTTCAAGCAGGGATAATTAGAGGAGTGGGTCACTGTTGGGAGATAACATCCGCGTTGACGGTGGAGAAAAAAGAGGGAAAGCGAATCAAAGCGACAAAAACAATATGAGAGGAGGGAGATAAGAGTCTTAATCGACCACCATCAGCGCTGACGTCCAGTGTTGGCAGATGCGAGCAGTTTCCTCCGGCTCTCGGCATCCAATTACAATGGACTAGCTCCGGCTGTGTGGACTCTGAAGCGCTGCCCAGCCAGGAGCGAGAGGAGGAGAGGGAGCGAAAGAGCGAGACAATGCTCCGGTTCATCCATCTGCACTGATTTAGAAGTGGGATTCATCTTTCTTTTTTTTAAATTGTTTTGCCTAAGTCGCCCGCGCGAGTGAGAGGACAGCTGCTGGGATCAAGTCCACGCACGCGGGGAAACGGTAGGGTGCTGTTGTTTGTCAGGGGAATGAGGAAGAGGGGCAGTGTGCGCGCGGGATAGTGACACTGGGGCTCTCAGATACTTTAGTTATGGATTATGTGCTTATTTCTTAACATAACTCACGGTAAAGTCGACATGTGCCTATCGTATTTGCCTCTGTTGAGGCTCAGAACTCCCTACAGCGCACTTTAGTTGATTAAAAGTGGAACAAAAGAGCCTGGAAATGTTTTGGATTAAATCACGTCGACAGAAGTTAAAATGAGACTCAGAAAACCCTGAAGAAAAGCTGAAACTAAAAATCACAGCTCCATATTATTCAACAATATGTTAATAATTAAAGAGTTAACAGTACATAGGCTGCATACATATACAATATGGGTCAAAGTCTGCCCTCATTAATATGAATTGAGTGGTCATAATATAAGGAACACCTCTTATTACAATGTAATGAAATAAAACAGCAAAAGAGACTCCAAATTAAGAAGTAGAATTTCCCCTGTAGCATATCCTGCTAATGTCATTGTGATTAGTGCGTTCCTACAAGTGCAGTAGACACCTTATGACTTCCATGCAGTCCAATAAAACAGGATGCAACGGTAACATCTACCTTTAAGACTAGAATATTTAGTTTTGGGTGATTTTATCAGAAATATAGTGATGTCACAGTTAGATGTGCTGTATAACTAAACTACATGATACTGAGAGATGTTCCGAATTCAGTTGTTCCTGTTTATTATTGTGCATTCAGAGGTATTCAGACCCCCTTCATTGTTTAGTTTAGTTATATTGCAACCTGATGCTACAGTTGAAAAAAAAATCATATTTTTCCTCTTCAATCTGCACTCGGCACCCTATCATGACAGAGTGAAAACAGTATTTTAGAAATTCTTTGGAAATTTATCAAAAATAAAAAAACTAAAATATCATATTGACATTCAGACCCTTTGCAACAACACTTGAAATGTAGCTCAGATTCCTCCCATTTCTACTGATCTTTGCTGAGATGTTTTTACACCTTGATTGAGTCCACCTATGGTAAATTAAATTGATTGGCCATCACTTGGAAAGGCACACACCTCACAGCTGACGATGTATATCAGAGCAAAAACCAAGTCATGAAGTCAAATGAATTGCCGGCAGAGCTCAGATGGCAAAGATCTGGGGAAGGCTACAAACTGAGCTCAAGAGATCCTGTGTGATCAGGGGACTAAGTTTCAGAAGGAGAACCATCACTGCAGCCCTCCACAGATCCTGGCTTGATGGCAGAGTGGCTAGACAGAAGACTCTCCTGCAAAATACATGCAAGCCTGTGTGGCGTTTGCTCAAAAACTCCACATGAAAAGTCAAGAAACATCTCAGCAACGATCCAAAAAAATGATTCAATGTGCTAGATGTCAAGTGTTGTTGCAAAGGGCTGCAAGATGAAGATCTGTTGCAAGATCTATCTATCTATCTATCTATCTATCTATCTATCTATCTATCTATCTATCTATCTATCTATCTATCTATCCATCTGTCTATCTATCTACACGCACAATAAATCTAAACTCTTTTTTCGTATCATGATAACCTCTTTTACAATAAACACATCACAAACATCTGAATTAATCACAGGGATAAACTTATCTTACGAGCAATGCTCCCTCACTCAGCATGTGCACATTTGGTCTTATACTATTTTCATGCAGCTAGATGAAGCTCAACATCAGCTACCCTCAGAGTAACTGCTGCAAATAGAGCGGCCAAACAAATGCCTCATTTATTCTAAAGCGACATCTCACAATTAGCCAAGACTAATACCGATAAGGGCAGTCAAATGATGAGAATTTCTAATTGCAATTTATCTCACAATTCTTTAAGTAAAACTTGATTAATGACCTAATTAGGGCATTTTGAAATCCAGTCCTTGTGCTTTTAAAGCAGTTTTTGTACTGTCTTAAACTAAGAGGAATTGATTTCCTGTTTGGATGTTGAAAGAAAATAAGGAACTTTAGGTGGACTGGAGATTGGGATACTAATTTAACCACACAAAAAGGAAGTTGTTGATGGATTTAAAAGGGAAATAAGGGGCACTGGTTTAGCTTAGTGGGTAGTGCAGAGAGTCCTCAATGCACTGGTTACAGGATCGATTCCTGGTCTCTGTGTTGTTTGGTGCATGTCTTTCCTCCCTCTGCTCTTCCTCCCTGTACATCCTGTCTCTATTCAGCTGTCCTATCTGAATAAAGACAAAAAGCCCCACGAATTTATCTTCCCAAAGGAACACAAGAAAGAAAGAAATCACAGTATTTATCTAAATTCAATTCAGCAGGCTTATTGGCATGGAAAACATCTATTTCATTGGCAAAGCAGTGCACAAATTTTAGAATAATAACAATTCAGTCAGAAACACTTGTCATATATTTAACCATTTCACACTTTTACTTGGGGGAGAAAGCTCTGCTCAAAAGATGCCCCCTGGGTTAGTCAAGCAGCATGCTTTGACTTCAGTGGCTATAAACCCCCATATGGAAATATACATTTATTACAATGCATATCAAATACAACAAATTACTTCAAAAGAAATTAATTCATACAACCATGAGTCTGAAAAGTCTGAGTACAACAAGCTTTATGCTATAAATGAGGAGGCTGGGGTGGAGGAGGTTAAGCTGTAGCAGTAGCAGCAGTGTGCAGCAGCATTAATGCAAGCAGGGATTAGTGAGGAGTATGTTGTATTTAAATCAGCTGCTGTGTTGAGCGAAAGAGCTGTGATTTGCTGTGGGAGCTTGGAGGTGATGATCAGCTGATCACGGCTGAGTGTATGACTACTGAGTCCTGCATGCACTTACACTGGGCTTTATTAAAATAATAATAATAACAGAAAAAAAAATTATCATTTATTTTAAAAATTCTGTTTAACTTTGAAATTATGGTTAAAAAGTAGAAATTCTTTAATATATATTTTTAATTTCATTTTTATGTTTTTAATATGAGGACAGTCGCATTCATGGCGGTGATGTGGTGTTTATAGCTCTTCTTTGGTCACAACGGCTCACATAATGTTCTGCAACATTTTGCACACTGTTGCACCACCCAGCAGATATAGAAGCTTCTGTTCTTTCTTCATTCCGGTTAATTATCTTTGTTTACTGGAAAAAAGTAGAAAGAATTTGTCTTTAGTGTTGCTGTATAAAGAACAGGTGGTAAGAAAGTAATGCTCTATTTCCACCTCCTGTTGGCTGCAGTGGGTGCACAGTCTGGTGGGTTTTTTTTTTTTTTTTTGAGAATCCAGCTTTTTCTGTGGCTTCCTGTCTTGATGGCGAGGTTATGCTGACTGAGTCTGTACATGATCAAACATTTCCTCAGATAGGGATCAGTCCATTTTGAGGGAGAAAAACAATTCCGGTTTGTTTTTTGGTCAGTTTTCACCAATGTTTGTTCTTGAATAATTTGGTTTAATCTGGTTAGTTTTATAACTGAGGGCTCTGCAGATGAACATCAGTCTATCTATCTATCTATCTATCTATCTATCTATCTATCTATCTATCTATCTATCTATCTATCTATCTATAACCATTTACTTCTATATAAAACATCAATGCTACATGCCTAAATATACCGCTGAATTGACTCCTCTGTGATTATATCAATGAAAATGGAATATAAGTATCAAGAGGAGCACAATATACAGCAAAGGTGTTGTACATGATTGCATCATGCGCTCTATACATACATTATTTTAGAGAGGGTGGGAGATTGTATAACATTGGCAGCACTAGAAACAACATGCTGGAAAAAAATCTAATCTTATTGAGTGTGTTTGTCTTATTTCTCACCAAAAATGTCCTATTAGACTTATAATGATTCACATTTGTTGTTCAAATCCAGATAAATATCTTGTTTAACGACATACAAAGCAAAAGGTAATGTTGTTTGTAATAAGTAGAAGAAAGCTGCCAATATCAAGCAAAATATCATGTTGAGTTTCTTGAAATTAGATGTCTAAATTAACCTGCAGAAGACTGATTTTAGTCAGTCAGTTTTTGTTTGGCTGGTATTTTTACTTAAATTAGCAATTCAGGCTGTTATTTTTGCATGATATCTTGAAATGAGACGTTTATCTGTCCTGTGAATGTGGCCTGGGCTTTGGAAAATGAGATATTTCTGACTAGAAGTACACGCTAAGATTTGAGTTCTTGCAGTGCAGCATCATAATGAATTACTAAGCCTTTCAACCATCTTAAATTTTGGATTTACTCTGAGGCAGCTGTATTTTCTGCGTTTATTTTGGCGACGCCTGCCTAAATGTCTGGCATGACTTTAAATCTATCTCATATCCATAAGAGGGAAAAGCTTAATCGTGCCATTTCTGTCTATTTAAGACACAACTGAAGAGATCATTTAATCAAGATGCATGTATTTCATCATGAATGTTTCATGCCAGTGACCTCCAACCGAACATGATACAGTGCTTAGTTTATTTCCACATGCTGCAGCACTGAAACCACCGTCCTAATCTTAGAATACAATTCAGAGACAAAATACCAATTTCACTGTGGGGCCTCTGTGTATTTAAATCACAGGGGAATATTCAAGTGCTACTGTTGTGATAAAAAAAAATGGAGTATAATAAGATGAGTGCTGAGCACAGCACACACCCTGTAGAAATCTGGCAGTGATATTACAGTAACACTATGGGAGACGCCAGGAGGAATAAAGTGTGATTAGATCACCACCAGCTTACTTTAACACGCTATATGTCCCTAGTGAACATGAAGTGTGTTACAGTCAATGTGTTCGCACATTCCGGTCTCTAAGTCAGCCTTGTTTGCTTCCCTAATGTCAGAGTTTAATGCATGTCTGTTTGGTTAATTGCTATTCTGCACAGGAAGCGACGAGAATCCAAACAGCGGGCCCCCGGATAAGACCTCGTTTGTTTAACTCCGAGGTTGGGGTGTCTGTCTTGTTTGGACAGATTCGTACGGACAAGTTGACTGCTTACGCCTGCAGAGATATTAAATTTTTTATTGGTTACTGTCTGCTAGACAATGATGAGTGAATCTCTCTTTCTGTAATTGTATAGCCTCCAAATTCTGTCCTGCATTAAAACCGATTCAAGCGAAGGGAAAGAGAAATAAGAATGCATGCAGGGAGAAACTGATTACTTTTACAGTTTCATTATTTCCCACCGACTTCACAGATAAGCACAATTCTGCCAACATGGCATAGTGTTATTTGACACACATCTGGCATCCATCACTCGCAGTCAGCAGTGATGCTGTCACCTCCATGGCAACAAAGAAACATAATTTATGAGGATTCAATGGCTCCTTCTGCAGACACTACTGCGCACACGATATTACTGAAACGCAATATAGCGGGGATGATAAGCAATCATTTTTCGAACGACTGCAAAGCATTCAATTCATTTTTAGACGCACATGCACTTTCCCTGCACACTTTTGCTGCTGCTTGAGCAATACTTGCAATTTCAACTGAGCTGCCATAAAAAGGAGTAATATTTACAATTCAGATTCACCCGTCTGGAACATCAGGGCGAACACAATAATGCAACAGCTTAGGAGAAAATAGAATCACATACAAACTCAGTCATGTGGATACTTCTGTATAAAAAGAGGGGGGAAATATTAAAATGGAAGTCATTGTTCTGCTTCTGAAAGAGGAGGGACGTGACTCGGCTTCATCCGTCTTCCACCCTGTCTGATCTCATCCATCCATCACAGCGTGAAACAAAACTCCTGAGCTACTGTCAAAAGTGATCGCTGTGTGTCTCATTTTGCTCCCTTCATTACAACGCACTCCCCCTCCTTCAGTTAGTAACACATAAGAAGTGATGAAGTGAAATGGGGCGCAACCAGACTGATGAAAATGAAGCAAAAGTAGTCCAAAGATCAAACCTCTCATTTGGCCCTGATATAATCCACTGACTCATAAATCCTGTAGCCTGTCAAATGAAGCTACTGTGAGTGAAATTGCTCTGATCGATTGCATCAACCAACCTTGACAATTAGAATGGTCAGCGAGTGAGCCAGAAAGAGAGAGACTTGAGAAAATTGGTATTTGAAAGAGTGCGACACAAGAAGTCATAAGAAAACACACGAGAGTTTGGATCAGAGGTCATGTTGACAGGGATAGTCCTTTGAAACATGAAGAGCAGGAAACACTAAAAGTCATTTCAAAAAGGTGAAACGGTTAATGAAACAGCTGCCAGCGAGTGTTTACAACCGTCACCAAATGAATGCCAGTGAGGGACGCCAGTGCACCACACTAGATGAGTCTTTAACTCCTATTTTTGCCTCAAAAAATCAAGGTGGTAGTTTGACTTCTTTCTGTTTTCATGCCTTTGAGCCTGCTCTCATATCAGCAGCTGCATAAAGACTGAAAAATGGGAAACAGATAGCCTGGCTGTGTTTAAAGGAATAAAATCCACCTCAGACTCCACTCTGTAGAGTCTTCACTAGTTGCCTGGAAACCTCACGTAGACAACAAGACTCCGGGAAGTCTGAGAGTCCAAAATTTATCCTCCTTTAAAGCCTTAACTTTAAAGTCAGTGCGTCTGCAATCGCTTAAAATGCACTAGGCCTGGGCGATAAAGCTTAAATATCACAGAACATATTTTTCCTGCCCTTGTGGTAATGGTTTTATTTCACTTTACTACAAAATTCAAAAGAGATAATGCCTTTAAACACATATTCAGGTGTTATAATCCCTCTTCTCCCCCTTAAAAAAACCTCTGATGGCATACTGAACTCATGTCTGAGCAGAAGGTCACACATAGTTTATAAGTCTCACTTCTTTCTAACTCTACCCATACTGTAAGTTTTGCTCTACCCTGCTGAGGTGTGTTTAGCTGTTATAGACTAAAGCACATCTCCTGATGCAAGCCTTCACAATAAAAGCATTGGAGAAAAACAACTGTAGACTTTTATTCTGAAGAATTTGAATGAAGTTTTACCAGCAAGTTTGCACAGCTACAGTGTTTACAGCTGCTTCTCTGACCTTGTTCAACGCCACCGTCAGATTCTTTACCTCATCATGGATTTAAAACAAGCTGATCACAGTTGATTAAGCCCTTATAACAGGGGTCATCAACTCCATTATCACAAGGGCTGGCTTTTTCTTAACCAATGCTGTGGGGGCCTGACATTCAAATAAACTGGAATAAAATCAATGTTTCTGTCTAATTAACATATTCTCTATTATACCACCTATACCGTAGCCAGCCACAAGGGGGTGATTGAGATATTTTAGCCACATATTTCTGAAGCCCTCTTGATGTCTAAAGCCTGATTCATGCTTCTGCGTCGCGTCAACAGTGTAGCTACACATAGCCCTCTGTGTTGACGCGGACCCCTACGCCAATGCCCGATGCGCACCTCCAAAAAATCCTAACTACGAGTCGCGGCAATGCAGACCGCAAGGGCTGTGAATGGTTTGCTCAAAATACCATTTCCAGCAGTTGCCGGAAGTGGGTGTACAGACTACCTCTGCAAACGTCTTCCCTGTCACCTGCGCTTCAACATTTGCGACAAAAGAATTTGTTCGTGGATATCGATGAGCTCCAACTCCAAACACACCCGCTCCACCTTGGTCGCCATTGTTTACTGTGACCGGAAGATAAACAAGGATTTGGATGTGACCCCTCTGAAACCACACACACACACACACACAGCCACACCCCCCTAGCTACATGGCGGTGAATTGCAGAGCGATGCGTTCCCTCCACGCAGAACTTCAAATGGTCAACGACGCGATGCTGAAGCATAAATCAGGCTTAACACTAAGTTTCATCCTAATATGCTGTGTCCTGATGGGCCAAAAACACACGCAGGAAATAGATCTTCTGTGAAGGTTCGGGGGAAATTGCACTCTCAAAAAGCCAACTGATGCAAAAAGTGCAACTTTAATCAAGATAATTTTAAGTATAAGTTTATCATGCCAAATTACAAAAATACTAGTGTGCTTCTGGTCCACAAAGCTGCCAGGTTGAATGATTTATATACCCATCAAGAAAAAATCTAAACAATTGCATGCTGTACTTTTGCCCTATCGAATTTTTGAATTTAATAATCATCTGGGGGCCGGATGGGAAGCCATGAGGGGCCTGATGTGGCCCCCGGGGCTCAAGTTGATGATCATTGCCTTAAAAGATGAATCACTGAAGCCCTGGGGTCAAGACAATCCAATGCAGCATGCAGCGACGCTTTGCAAAGTGAGTGCACTCGCTACATGTTGTTATTACAAACATCAGATCTGGAGAGGAAATGATACGTGTTTCACCTGATTGATGTGTTTGATGTACAATGGCACAAGTGCAGGACTGCCCCTGGCGAAAGCAAGGCTCAAAACAGACTCTGGGATGAGGCACCCCTCCAATGCTCATCCATTTTTCCTTTTCCTCACTGTGTTTCTGCTTTAGTGTTATCATTTATTAAATCACCTTAAAATACCAGAAACCAGGAAGCAAGCTGACTGAAAGAGGAAGCACAACAAACACAACCATGGCATTAACAATAAACATTAAGAATTATGTTAGATGAATGTCAGACATGATTGAAAAACTTGTTGCTTTGTGCAAAAAACATCCTTGGATCAATGGATAAACAGGAAGCTAATGATTAGGGTTTTGACAGTGGAGACTCTGGTTGTTGGTGAATGAATCTGTTTGAGTGTGATGTGCTGTGTTTGTTATCTTGTTTCACACCACACACTATAAGAACAAAATGATTAAATCTGTCATCATGTGTGGGGTCTCACATTTCGAAAAACCGGTCAAGATTTTAGAAATATTTTAGTATTTGACAGACTTTAGAGGTTAGATTCTCTGCCCGGCCTGTGGCCCAGAGCCAGAGGCTCGAGGGGAGTCAAAGATGTCGATGAAATATGTCTAATCAGAGTGTCAGACATAGCAGCATAACTGTATTTCACCCCTGATATCTGAGTAGTAGTCTATATTCTCTAATAACTTCAGATAACCTTCTGACAGCGGACCCACTGCAGTGACTCATTACCTTGCTCTGCTGCTCATGTCTTGGGTCTTTAAAAGTCTTTTCAGTAAAGCCTGTTCTCCATATGGTTTATTTACTAATCATTATAACACCATTTTCTTGAGAGGTATGCTTGTATGCTTTTAACATAATGAGGGAGAAAAGCTATGAAAGTGGTGCTGCCAGCAGGGGCAATTTTAGTAATTTGGAGGCCCGAGGCAAAGATCAATATGAGGCCCTTCCCCATGTAGCTAAAAACAGTCATAGATTGAACAAACTATTTTGAAGCATCATTTTTCAGGTAAAAAAAAAGGCTCTGAACTGCAGGTATTATCTTAACCTAAAATATAAATACCAACATGCCCTATAAAACGTGCTCATCAGCTCATAGAAGAGCATCATAACTTAAACTCAACTCTGTAACATCAGTCGCTGGGTGTTCTTGGATAACCAAATGCTTGTTTTATGTTATTCAATTCAGTCTCAGTCCCTGATTTACATTCAGATCACACACCTTACAGTGATGGTGATTTTAGACATGACCATCATATTTAATGCACACCTACAATGACTATATCTTGAGGCCCCTGGAGCAATGGAACGACCTACAGCCTGGTGCAGCATGGGGTAGAGTACACAGCACCAGTATAAAGCTCTGTATGTTCAGTGCACTGTGCTCTCTGTGCATCTGCTCCTCATCCTCACCGCTCTTTTATATCATAAAGAAGATACAAACTGCATCTGTGATACATCCTTCTTTAGAGCATGTAAACTCATTCAAACAACCCAGAATTGAAGGTTAAATTTTAATAAAAACAGCCAATTTATTTAAATTGGATCGGGTTTGAGCTTATAAATACATTTAACAGAAGGGCTTGAACTAGGTTGGGCTTTATTTTTTTGTGACAAAATTAAGCTCTAGTGCAGTCAAATGCCAGCCAATGGTCAGTAACAGATACCAGCATTAATTTCAGTAATGACTAATATAACGCTTAAAATATTTAAACATAACAATTACAATTACATAATAATTTAGCGCTGTAATGCCGTTTTGTCAGTGTGTTTAGTGTGTTCCTAGGGGATTTTAATGGCTGCAGGCTAAATAAGACACTCCCAACTTATCAACAGTATGTCACATGCGCCACCAGAGGCGACAGAACAATCGATCTCTGCTATGGGAATGTGAAGAATGCATACAAAGCATACAAAAAAACCACCTGTTAGCACTGCAGACCATAATGTTGTTCATCTGATCCCTGCCTACTGCACGAAACTGCAGAAAGAAGGCGTAGCCAAGAAGTCAGTGAAAAAGTGGGATGATAATGTGGCTCAGACTCTACAGGGCTGTTTTGATTGCACTGACTGGGAGGCGTTAACTCAGGGGTGCGGCCTTGAGGAGGCCACTGCGGTAGTTACTCACTACATCATCTTTTGTGAGGATATGATTGTGCTCACAAAAACTGTAAAGGTATTTCCTAACAACAAGCCATGGATTACAAAAGCCCTGAAATCAACTCTGAACCAAAAGAAAATAGCATTTAACTCAGGAAACAAAATTGAGTCTAAACTCATTCAAAATAGACTCAACAAAGAAATAAAGGCAGCTAAAAGAGGATACAAGGAGAGAGTTAAGAAACTCTTTCGGGAGGGTAAAGCCAGGGACACCTGGCGAGGCGTTAAAACACTGGCCGGCCTCCCCAACAACAACTCTGCATCATCTCCCTCCGTGACAAGAGAGTCAGCCAACATGGCAGGGAACCTCAACCAATTTTACTGCAGGTTTGACCAGTCAGCCCATTCTTGGGAGAGGGAGGAGCTTATAGCTGAGCTCACTCCAATGTTACCTACCCAGGCAAACCTGGAGGTGCAGCAGGGGGAGGTGGAACTTATCCTAAAGAGGATGAAATCTAACAGAGCACCAGGACCTGACCAGATCTGTGGTAGGCTGCTGAAAGCCTGCTGTAGCCAGCTTGCTGGTGTCTTCTGCCATCTCTTCAACCGCTCCTTATCTGAACACTCAATCCCTTCACTCTGGAAGTCCTCGATCATCTGTCCCATAACCAAAAAGAGCAAACCCACTTGTGACAGTGACTACCGACCCGTAGCATTAACATTTTTGGTCATGAAAGGGTTTGAAAGGCTCATTCTTTCCCAGCTCCAGGAAGAGGTCAGTATGCAAGCTGACCCCCTTCAGTTTGCATACAAGCAGCACAGGGATGTGGATGATGCCATTCTAATGCTGCTGCATAGCGCTTACACCCATCTTGAGAAGCTCAAGTCACTCATCTGAATGGTCTTTGTGGACTTCTCCAGTGCCTTCAATACTGTACAATCTCAATTGACGGGACAAAAACTGCTCCAGATGGCTGTCAATCCGCATCTGATTCTCTGGATCCTTTCATTCCTGACTGACAGACACCAGAGGGTCCGGGTCAATGGCCACTTCAGCTCATCCAAAACAGTCTCCACAGGAGTCCCTCAAGGCTCTGTAATTTCACCAGTTCTGTACACATTATATACAAATGATTGTAAGAGCACAAACCCGGGTATCACATATATTAAATACTCTGATGACACTGTGATCATTGACACCACCAACTCCCAGGGAGACTTACAGGGTGAAGTGGACTGTTTTGCAGAGTGGTGCAGGCAGAACTGCCTTTAGCTCAATCCCTCTAAAACTAAAGAGTTGGTTGTGGACTTTTGCAAAGATCCCCCCATCATCCCCAGTCTGTCGGGCATTAGAGAGAGTTGAGTCATTCGAATACCTCGGGACAACCATTGATCACAAACTCATCTTCCAACCAAACAGTGAAAGCATCTTCTCCAAATGTCAACAGCGCCTCTTTTTCCTAAGGAAACTCCACAGACTTCAGGTTCACCAGTCAGTTCTGACAGCTTTCTACAAATGTTTCAAATCAATCATTACCTTCAACATCTCTTTGATCTTTTAATTATTTATGTACTTGGCACTCTGCACTTTTTGTAAGGATGACATTTTTTTTTTTTTTTTTAATTCTAAATTTTACTAGTTCTTTTATCTACCATCTTTGGTATTTTGAATGTGCTGTGTGTATGGTATATTGCCTGTGTTTATTTTTATGTTGCTGGGTAAATGAATTGTATGTACAGTATACCCACAGATGCTCTGGCACAAATTAAGTTCCTAACGGAAAAATAAAGTTCTTTGAGTTGAGTTGAATTGATGTGACAAAATATAAGTTGCTTTTTTCAGTGAAATAAGGAAAGCCTAATTCACTTGTGACTGTGGTCTTGTGCCTTTTGAATCACAGGGGAGAAAGGCATGTATCATAACAGAAATCCTTAACTCTTAACAAAACAGCTACTAGATTTTAGTAAAAAGGACACTAAAAAGAATGCTACAGGGATAATGCATTTTTCGTGGGCTTCCATGAAAGTTAGCATTGTGTCTCCATAGATTATTTCTTTTGTCCATGGGTATCTGGATTATTTCTGAAAATAAGGTTCTGAAAAAAATACAACTCCTTTGTGATTTGTTCATTAAAATAATCTTTACTAATGAGAACTTGGGCATCAACTTTCATTTCATGATCCTACTTCTTCTGTCAGACTTTCTTTTTTAGTGGGACTTGATCAAGTAAGCAGTCATGGCTGTGTCAATAGCGGGGCTGAAGGTGCAATCCAATGGTAAAGTTTGAAAGGGCATCACATTAGAGTTGGCCATGTTTCAGTTATGAGTTTTTACTTGGGGTTACTGAAGTTCCTCGGAGTCCTCTGACCTCTGTCATCAACAAGGCATGTTTGCCCATGCTCATTTGATATTGGATGTTTTGTCTTTTAAACTCTGTGGTGGTGTAAAAAATTAAAAAAAAAAAAAAAAAAATGTAAATGAGCAGTTTGTGAGATACACGGACCAGCCTAACCTGACACGCCAGATAGACTGTTTCATATATTTATAGCATGGGATATATTTCACATTTATCAGCTTAACGCTCTTTAAGGTGATTGGACAAACAGTCTGTCTGTCAGACTTATTATAGGCCAATCAGAGCGACAAGACAAAATGAGGTAGGTAGATTGAGCTTGTTGATGGAGAATGTTCATCTCTGGTAGCCATTCTCACAGACCGATGATCTTAGACGCCGTATATCTACGCTAAAACTTTGGCATTAAAATCTAATAAGTTTTTCCATTTTGGGGTTGAGTAAGAGTTAAGGAAAGGGTTAAGATACCACAAGTTAGATGTCAAAAAGCTGACCTGTAAAATCTGATTAAAAAACGTTTGATAACGCAGAGTCAACAGTCTGCTTATATAAATTTAGTGAGCACGTCCTCCCAGAAAACATTCTAATGCAAGAGTAGCCTATGTAGCGATGTAAGCTGCATGAGCTTTGCAGATAATTGAGCTACATGGCTGAAGCTAAGCTCACAAAGCAGCTATGTAAGCTACGTCTCTACATTATCTGTATGGCTAAGTAAGCTTTAGCTATGTTTGCTAAAGCCCATATTGGTAAAGGTAACTTAGCTACCAATAACACAGCTATGTTGCTAATGTAGCAACATAAGTGTCATATCTAGCTAAGCTAACAAAGCAGCTAAGAAAACTACTATTTTATGTTATCTATGTGCTAAGTGAGCTTTAGCTGTTTTGTAAAGCTGACGCTGCTAAAGATAACTTAGCTCTTGATAATGGAGTTAGATAACAGAGCTACGTAGCTAATACAGCTAAAGCTATGCTCACAAAGAGGCAATGTAAGATATGTATCTAAGTTATCTGTGTAGCTAAGTTAGCTTTAGCTTTGCTTGCTAAAGCCCACATTGCTAAACCTAAGTTATCAATAAAATAGCTACATAGGTAATGTAGCTATCTAGTTATGCAGCTAAAGCTAAGCTCACAAAGCAGCTGTGTAAGCTACATGGGTACGTTATCTATGTAGCAACATTATATTTAGCTATGCTTGGTTAAGCTCATGTTGCTAAAGCAACCTTAGCTACACCGGCTTGTGCTGTAACAGTAATAAGCGTAGCTATGCTAGCTTCTAAAACAGGCCTATACTTAATCTATTTAGGACTAAACCTATGATCTTTTTCTGTTTTGTTCATAAAATGTTTCTTCATCTGTTGTGGTTATTTCATGGATGTGACTGCCAGACTTTGTTTATGAATACGGTCGAGTTTTTAAAAATAAATCTAAAACTGGAAATATTTAGAACTGGCAAATTATGGCACTTCTTTCTGAGACATACGGCGTCTCAGGTCTGTGAGAGTGGCTCTCAGAAATGCACAGTTTGCAGCCAGACACCTCTCCCAATCCTGTTCTCAGAGCTGGCACAATCGTTTCAGATTGGAGCTTTGCAGGATGGATCTGCATGATGATGGATATAGAATCTAGTCAGCTCTCTTGCTTTGCAAGGTTAAGACCAGTCTGCCTCACACCAACAACAATTAAACATTCAAAGTCACTGAAATCACCCAATCCGGTGCTTGTTTTGAACTTCAGTGGATCATCTTGACAGTGTCATACCTGGTTGCTGCCATGTGATTGTCTGATTAGACACTAATATTATTGAGCAATTGAGGAGGTGTACCTAATAAAGTGGTGTGTGAGTGTATATAGGGCCTTTATAAAGTTCTGTATCATGCTTCATCTGTAATTTTATCTCTTTCACATAAAAGTTGCTTTTATGTGTAGCTGTTATTTTTCCCACATTGCATTATGGGCCATGTCTGTGAAAACATCTATTCAATTGCTTGTATACCTTTTTTTCTTATCTTCGCCAGAAGTATTTTAGGCTTCATTTGCGCCATGCAATATATCTGAACATTCCTACTAACAAAAAGACCTCACAGATTTTTAGAGTAGGATGTTCTGAGCCTTATCTGTTTGATGTTTCTTTCTGCAGCTGAACTAACATGCAGTTGGTTGTGGCTTCATATTCTGACGACAGACACGAAAGTGTTATTGATCTTTTTCACCCGTGTAACGAAAGCTCATTTCCGCAGATAGCAGACTTTAGTTTGGTAGTTTAAATAGTCTTTTTTAATGCCAGATAGGATGATTAGAGCAATTTTGGAGCTATCTTTATCTATTACTTTCTTTCCCTATCCTTTTTAGATCTGCAGTATTTAATGAAATGAAATGTAGGTTGCCTGGTTGTAAAAATCTGTGAGTTAAGAATGTTAACGAGGTATTAATAGCATCTTAGCTTTCAATAGATATTTTTTGGTCCACGCTGACTCTGATCCTCTCAAAAAGATGTGTGGCATGCAGTCCAATTAGTCATAGTTCCTTTTAACTTGACAACCCAAAAATGTGCCTTCAGGGTTCGATCAAAGAAGTCACTTGTAAATTTAATGACACATTAGTTACTGATCAAGCCATGCCATGCGTTGCTACATCTAAGTATAATGAGGGGTGCCTTTATATGATGCAGCATCCAGAATCTACAGAAGCAATCCTCTATGATATCTCTAATCCACTTTAAAAAGCAGCATCAAGCTGGAATTGGCAATAATACAGTTGAGTGGTACATTCTCTCCGTCTGATGAGAAAAAGCTTGTCTAAGAGTTACTCTTGTCCACTCAGTCACTCCTTTTTTTGTTTTTCTCCTTCAACGTCCTCTCCGGTCTCGTCCCCTGTGCCATGATACCCGTGGTGAAAATACTGAGATAAGACCTATAATGGGAGGTGTTTGCCTTGGGGGCTTTCTGCCAGAAAGCCGTGCCTTTACTTCTCCCCAGAGATTGCACCCGCTCACCCCAAGTTACAAAGTGCGGGAGCAGGCGTTCCAGCTGCAGAGAGGAGATGAACCAAACACCACTCTCCTTATTACAACTCAGCATACCACTGGAACTAAACTGAAGATGTTTTTTGGGGCTAAATATTACAAAGATGAAGCTTTAAAGTGATGAATATGCAGACTGTTAGAGGAGCAATGAGAATAAATGAGACTTTGAGTCTCTTATTGCATTCCAATAATGTAACGTAGGCAGGCAGCAGTTTCATAAACTGTGTTGTCTTTTATGAAGGTTCCCTATTAGGAGGCAGTAAACCATTTTGTACTGTTGGAAGTTTTATCTGTATGGATGTTTTCCTCCCTAAAATCAATAAGTCATTGTATTATAGTTCACTTGTTTTAAAGTCATGCATTTTTCATGCAGCTTTTGAAATGTTGCCTCTGCTTAGTCATGCAGATTAACTTGATTTAAGACAAAGGAAAGTACAAAGTAACAAAAAAGTAGGGTAAAAAGAAAATCACACTGCTAGAAGAGTTAAAAGTCTCTTTTTATGCCTCCAGCAATGATGATGTGAAACAACAACCACCCTACTTGGATAGCGAGTGCATAAAAGTAAATCTTGTGTGGAGAATGGGTATTGATTATGAAGTCATACGGATGCTAGTGTGCTTTGATTTCCCAGCTGTGAGTAAATCAAACTGTACAGGATGCCAACACAAGGCTTTTTCAACCTAAATAGGTGTTACATGTACATCTTTATAAGTCACTGTACTTGTGGTTGGAGTCAAAGCACTGCTACTTACAGTGCATGGAGGGCAAACATATGAGGCTCATAGTTCTCCATTCAGAGGCTTTAAAAACAGCTCTTTGGTCAGTGCACTTCAAGTCATATAAGCTAATTGTTTTTCTTTCTCTCTTTATTGAACATTGATGGTCAGGTCAATCAGTACCAGTCAATCAGTGGGATGATATGGCGCATGAGAGAACATTTTTATTCAAATTAGATTGAGATGCATGAGCACGCGCATTTGAATCAAGATGTTGTAATCTCTGATCCCAATGTATTTAATCTGATTGTGAAAAAAATGCTTATGTAACTGCAGCTATTTCTGCACCAATTTACTCATCGCATGTTGAAATCAATGTGAATGTAAAACACTCATTAGTTAATGCAATACTTGTATTTATTTAGAAAAAGCAGTTTTCAAAGTGTGAGGCAGGCCACAGGACTGGAGGCACGTAACCATAAACCAGAATAAAGTGACGTACTTTGCTAACTTCTGTTGTGCATAGGGCAAATTGAACAGATTTACAGTTCAGGTAGAGACTAAAGTCGACGATTAAAGTTAAGATTTTCCGGCACTGGTTCTGCTCAATGGCTACAGTATTTAATTTGCAGAGATTTACAGGCTAATGGCAGCATAAGGCTGTGTAATCCCTGGGGTCATAGTGAGACAGAGGCACCAAGTCTAGTGACCAAGCCAGGGGAATTCTTTGACAAGAAGTGAAAGAAATTTCAGTCACTGAAGGTAACCGAGACATTTAAGGCTGTAAACACTAAGATAGCCTCTGCAAGCAGTGTTTTTTTGACAGCTATTTTCAATTTTAGTCTAAGGGTATTTACACACTGGGTCCATTATTTTTGGACGCGTAATCTGAAACCTTAACTGTGAAAATTCATAGAATGTGGCAAATTGTTTCGTTCTGCAAGACTATGGCACCTTCCTTAAACCCCTTACACTTTAAAGTGTAAGTAAACCCAAAGCTCAGAGCTAATGCCGCCCGCTTCAGACTTGTGAAAAATGCACCGAAAATGGAAAATTTGGTACTGAGGGGGGTCCGGATGAGGCAGGAGTGACAGTGACGTTCCCTTGCCAGAAAATGATACAGAGTCCCGTAGCACTGCTGCCTCAGAGTGATCTTTTGAGGTGGAGGAATTTTCCCCTCCAGAGTCCCCTGAAGCAGGCCTTAGTGTGGTGGTGGTCCTGAGCACTACCTGTTTGGTCCATTGGCTCCAGCACCGGTGTTACTAAAGCCGGAGCCGAGGCACTACAGGTGCAGGAGAGGATGGGAGTGGTCTCTGAATGGTAAAGTTGGTTAGAGGCAGTAACATTCTATGTTTCGTAGATTTCTACATCACATAAGCCCCGCCTTTTCACAAAAGATTTTTCAAAGCAGATGTCCGTTTGAGCCAACTAAAGGACAAAAAAATGTAGATTTTTATCAGTTTGGTACAAATGTCAGAAATAACAACCAGCACCGATGTGTTTTATCATAGTTCAGTCAGATACTTCAGTGTACGGCTGAAAAAAAAGTTCACTACCTCTTTAATAAATGCAGTTTCTTTAAGCTTGGCTAAACTTATATCAGTTGTTTTCTTCTCAGGGACACATGGCATCCGAAGTCACGCCCACTGCTGCGTCACTTCTCTGAGCTAAGTGGAGCTCACAGGCTGACAGAAAAATCTCATGATTCATGCAGGTTTGCGAAGATCAATGATGTTCGATGAATGGAACTCCCATCAAAACAGGCTTTTAAGACTGTTATTACCGTATCAGTCTTAGGGCATGTTTGGGTAATGAAAACCACGACACTACAGTTTGTCTCTTTTGGGTCTTGTGTCTGTGTTACTCTCTAGAAACGTCTGTCAGCCCACTGTGCTCCACAGAAAACACTTGAAAGCTCATACTGCATTTTTACTCACTTTCACCGCTGCTGTCTGACCAGGTGTTGAATTTTCTGGCTCAATTCCGTGCATCTCTAATACCTCCAGCTGCGAGTGTTTGAAGAGAAGACCCGCCCTCCTTTGTCTCGGATTAGCTTTATGTCTTAGATAACCAATCCAACTGACACATATAACCGGTAGTAACCAATCAGTGGCAGAGTTTGGCGTTCAGGATGAAAATACGAAACTTGTGTCCTGTGTTGACTCAGAACGGGACACTGCTAGTAATGGGAGTTTATTTTTTTTTAAGTGATCCAGATCATTTGGTTCAGCTCAGCAAGATGAGCTGGCTCTTTTAGCTCCCAAACAGCTCTTCATTTGGGTGCCAGTTATGATCATTTGACAGGCCAGATTTAGCAATGTCATGACATATGATTGATATTTGTGCTGGTATTTTAGTCCTGTTGTGCTCAATTTCTTGAATTGATGAAAATATCATCCTATTATTTTTAAAAGTATGGTTTACTGTCCCCCTCAAAACCCCTTGTGGGTCAAATTTTATCTGCTCACTGGCTGGACTGTATTAAACGCCTGATATGATTAATGATGTACCATTAAGCTTGTGTCCCTAATGCGAGATGTGCCAGTGGAAGTGTATGTAGAAAAGATCAGTCTTCATCTTAATCAATCTTATAGCATACAAACAAAATAATAAAAATAAAAACAATGTTATAATGATTAAAACCAGCTCTCAAACGGGATCCAGCTGTTCTTGTTCACATAAAAGAGCCGGCTCTTTGAACCAGCTTGTTCACGAATGACCCCTCACTAGACACTGCTTTTAATTGACAAATGTGGGACAATTCTGTATTTTAAGGGACGGTTGGCAACCCTAGACGCCCACCACCAGACTCCCAATGAACATTCGGGATCAAGTGATTGCAAACAACCTATTCTAAGCATGCGCTCTGGCTTATCAAGATGATCCCAGACTCTATTTTCAGTAAAAGCTGCTGCCAAACTTGCCAATCCACGAATAGCAAATCCACCTAAACAGTACCAAGAAAAGACAAGGCACTCAGTGAACTTATAAATACGACATTCCTAGAGTCTTGATTGTAAATCTCATCACTATATCAACATTATGATATAACTGAAACTTTTATAACTTCCTAATTTATTCTCCCATGGTGAAAGCAAAAAATAATCCCATAATGTTTTCAAAGTGGCCAAAAATATCTACTACAGAAAGTAAAAGTAATCCTTTTTTTTTGCAGGCTTGCATTGTACTCATTCTTGCATGATCTTTCAGTTCCTAGTTGAACTCATATTTTTCCCATGATCATGTGATCTGTAATCCCTAACCGCTCAGACAGAACTACAAGTTTGCACAGATCACTGTGATTCAACACGGAAGCATAAAGCAGGTTTTAGCACCCAATTCAAAAAGCTCTAAGTCAATGATGGACGAAAGTGCTGTCAAGCAGAGAAAAGGGATAAAGGAGGAGTTTAAAAAAATATTATTATCATCCTCTTCAAAAACATCATCAGTTTCACCATCAGCATGAAAAGCATAGTTTCTACTGAAATCTTTCCAAATGACAAATTTCCTCATGAAAAATACTTGATCTTGAGATCTTCTAAGAAAGTTGGCCCACTTTTACATCACCAGATTCCATAATTTACAAAACACATGCATGTTAATATTTTGATTAATGGTCTGTCATGCATAAATAACGACACAAGTGTATGTAGGTCAGTAGTGTTTCAAATTCAGTCCACAATGTTATTCCCAATCCAAGAACTTGTTGTTCAAAAAGTGCTCAATGATTTTCTGTTTGTTACTTTCTTGTTTTAATGGAAAAAATAAGCACAGATGTATTCTTGTTATTTTACCTTATTTTTAAATATTTATGCAGATATATACAAAAACAGGAAAGTAAAATTTTAGAAGTAATTTCATGGTTTTACAAATATATAAAAGCAATCCCTGGTGTTTTACTTTTTCAGTCTCTTATGAATAAGTAAAGCACCAGTTTCCCCAGCATTCTGCTGCTCCTTCTTCAATTTTAGCCATGGTAACAGTTTTCTATCAAAGTAATCACTTAGTAAAAGTGATTTTCTCCATCATGTTAATTTTTTAACAGTTTATTTCCATGTCTTTAAGGGTAGAGGATCACTATTCAGCCAGTTCAATCTTATTGACTTTTGGCTGCTATGAGAAGTATGCTTAACTCATATTTCTAATTTCTGCACATCATTAGAGGTTGGATGGACACCAGGATGCCCAATAAGGAGCCCCTGGGCAGGTGAAGGCCAAATATTGTTAAATGCATCAAATATCCACTGTGCAAAGTTCTGCTGATTTCATTTATTGAACTATGCTCAGTATTTTGTGAGCCTTCATCTTTGTGTGTCCCGCTTGAACCACTTGCAGCGCTTCATAGTATCTCTCTACCACCTCCTCCAGAGTTAAGACTCCAACAACAGGAATAGAAAAATGAGATAATGTAGCCTTTATAAAATCATTTTATTCAAGCAACGTGCAGAACCCACAAAAGCACTGGGTATGGAGAAAACGATTTTCATGTAGGACAAAAGTATTCGGTCGCCTTACCATTACATTAACACTGACTGCAATGGCATGGTATTCAAATGCATGCACTTTAATATGAAGTTTGCCCCCCTTTTGCAGATAGAACAGCCCTCTTTCTTTTGGAAGGCTTTCCACAAGATTTCAGAGTGTTTCTGCGGGGATTTGTGCCCATTCATTCTGTAGAGCATTTATGAGGTCAGGCACTGATGTTGGATGAGAAGGCCTGGCTCACAATCTCTGTTGCAGTTCATCCCAAAGGTGCTTGGGATTAAGGTCAGGGCTCTGTTTGTGCTTGTGAAGTTCCAAACAAACTTATCAGACCATGTCTTTATAGTCCTTACGTTGTGAACTGGGGCGCAGTCATGTTGGAACACAAAAGGGCCTTCCCTAAACTGTTGCTACAAAATTGGAAGCATAGCTTAATGTCTTGGTATATTAAGATTGGCCTTCATTGGAGATTAGGGGGCCCAGCCGGCTATATCTCATATCAAGCAGATACATATGACAATCAAAGACAACGTTATAAGTGTCTCACCTGGGCTAAGGAGAAAAGAACTGGACCATTGAGCGGTGTCAGATAAAAGTATATTTTGTACTGAAGGGTCTGGAAGTAGATCTGAGAGCTTGGTTGGTTTGGATGGCTTCAGGTGGCATGTCATCTGCTGGTGTTGGTCCACTGTGATTTATCAAGTCCAGAGTCTATGCTGTCAGTGAGGAAGCACTTCATGCTTCCATCTGATGAGAGGATTTATGGATTCTGATTTCCTGTTCCAGCAGGACTTGGCACCTGTCCGAGGTGAAGCTAAACCTACCAGAAACTGGTTTGCTGACCTGTGTTTGATTGGCCTTGCCAGTTAACTGGTCTGACCTGAACCCCGTAGGGAATCTCCAGGGAATGTCAAGAGGAAGATAAGAGACACCAGACTCAATGATACAGATGGGCTGAAGGCTTTCAGGGTCTACCAGGGCCACGGACTGATTGGCTCAATACCACATCGCACAGATGCAGTTATTTATGCCAAAGAAGCTTAAACCAAAATGAGCCTAATTTTCCCAAAGGTCAACATTTGTGTATTATAAATCCTATTTTGGACTTATGTTTTCACATGCATATATTACTAATGTGTATCTCAGCCATACACCTCTTCGTCCTTTCCTTAACCGAAAAACAAGAAAAGGTAACCAAAAGAGTTGGTTTATTACCTTATATGGGTATGACTTTATATGAGCATTACAGATGCCTCTCCATGATTCCTCCCAACCACTACTTTATATAAGTTGAATGTATTTTTGGAAGGATGTGAGTGAGGCTGAAATAGCATTTGTATTCAGCCCTAGTCGTTGCGGTTTGGATGTCACGGTTCAGTGCAGGAAGCCATATGACAAATACATCTGAGTTGAGGAGAAAAGTCAGTCACACATGGCAGTATCCACACACAATACCCGCCTGCTTCTTTAATCAGTATTGTGGAGAAACCTGAGGTTAACATAATGTTATACATTTTCAAGGCTTTTGGTGCGCACGTAAGCCAGTCCTTGCACTTTCCTGGAGCAGTGAGTGTGCATGCATCACAGCTGCAGCCATTGTTCATGAACAACAGATGTATGGAGCTCCTGTGACACCTAAGCCCCCTTCTCCTACCACTTAGCCCTACCCCTATGATTTGGGTTCATATCAAGGTGTAGTAGAAGTAGTGGCAGCATAGAGAGGTGTTTGAAAAGAAGAGTAGAGTGAAGTGATGAGTGCACATGACCCTTCAATTTGATTTTCCAGAGGCACACTCAAAACTTACTCTTGGGAAGATCAGCAAGATGGCTGCCCAACAATAGTACAAATTTCAGTTGTTTCTTCATATGTTAGAACCATGTCTTATATAGATAGTGTAATGTTGTTTCAGTGCATTGTGGTCATTTTGATTTCAACAAAATATCAGAGTTAAAACAGATTTCTACAAAGTAATACCAATTAGATAGAAATAGATATGTTAAAATAAGTGACTGCATAAATACCCCCTTTAAAGTGGCTGACCTCATTTAACAGAGGTCCAGCCAATTGGAGCAATGGTCTCACAGTTAGTGAAATGGGAATCTCCTGTGTCCCAAGTGATTGTAGTATAAAGACATCTGTGCCTGGAGAGTCCAGTCACTTGTTAATTAGTATCACTGGCTATCATTACACCATGAAGACAAAAGAACATTCCAAGCAATTCAGAGAAAATGTTGTTGAAAAGTGTAAGTCAGGAGTTCAGTTAAATCCATCGTCAAAAAATGGAAGGAATATGGCACATGTGTAAATCTGCATAGATCAGGCCGTCCTCACAAACTGAGTGACCATGCAAGAAGGAGACTAGTGATTACTCTAAAAGAGTTACAAGCTTCAGCGCTCGAGATGGGAGAGACTTTGCATACAACAACTGTTGCCCGGGTTCTTCTCCAGTCAAAGCTTTATGGGAGAGTGGCAAAGAGAAAGCCACTGTTGAATAAAACTCAGATTAAACTCGACTAGAGCTAAGTAAAAGGCGAATGGACCCATGATCAAGTGGAAGAAACTTCTTTGGTCTGATGAGACCAAAATGATGCTTTTTGGCCATCAGACAAGACGTTATGTTTGGCGGACACCAAACACCACTTATCACCACAGGCACACAATCCCCACTGTGAAGCACAGTGTTGGCAGCATCATGCTGTGGGGATGCTTCTCAGCAGCCGGTCCTGGAAGGCTTGTAAAAGTTTAATTTGGCAGCATATAGGAAAATCCTGGAAGACAATCTTATTCAGTCTGCAATAGAACTACAGCTTGGGAGAAGATTTATTTTCCAGCAAGACAATGACCCGAAGCATACAGAGAAAGTTCCACACAAATGGTTCAAAGACAACAAGGTGAACATGCTGGAGTGGCCGAGTCAAAACCCAGACCTCAATCCAATAGAGAATTTGGGGCTAGTTTTAAAAAGGGCTGTTCATGCCCCATGCAAAACTTACAGAGCTTGAGCAGAGTAAAATTAGAGTGTCCAGATGAGACCTATCCACACAGACTCAATGCTGTGATTGCAGCCAAAGGTGACTCTACTAAATACTGAATTGAAGAGGGTGAATATTTATGCAGTCACTTATTTTGTATTGCATATTTGTATTCTATTGGCATTACTTTGTAGAGATCTGTTTCCACTTTGACAATGACATTTTTTGTCATAAATGCCAAATTATATTGAGCATGATTGATTTATAAAATCAGTGAAAGGTTAAAACATCCAAGGGGGTGAATACGTTTATAGGCACTTTATGTTACTCCTTGAAAGGCTATTCTATTTTGTCTTATATTCTGTTGAATTAATAAAGTAACACTCAATCTTGTCTAATCTCAAAAGTTTGGTACAGTCAAGCCTTGAATGGAAGACCTGTTGCTGTAAGCTAGTAGGAGACTGTTGCTCAGTTGGTAGAGTTGGTTTTCTCTCAGTTTGAAGGCCAGTGGTTCTATTTCCAGCTCCTGCAGCCACATGTCCATGGGTCCTTGGCCATAACACTTCACCAAACTGCTCCCACACAGCTGCATCAGTGATGTAAATGTGTATGCATGCATATGAATGGGATCCATAAATGTGGAGTGAATGAATGTAAATAGGTAAGTGTGACCTTCGTTGTAAAAAGCATGGCTACTGAAGCTCTATACAAGCTCAGTGCCATTTATTTACTTCTGTTGTGGTTCAAGATAAATGACAAAAGCTAGGATATATTTTTTTGTTACTTTACTTCTAGTTCAACCAAATATGTGACCCCAAAACTGGGGTGCAAACTAAACTGTGAACTAAGCTTTTTTCCACTATTCTGCATTCTACCCATGACTCGGGGATTGTGCATGTCTAAAACTCACAAAATGTGACAAATTTGTGGCACTGTGTGCACTGACTGTGCTTCTTCCACATCATCATGCATCTTTCTTCACAATCACTTGACACACATATCGTCACAAATTGTTCCACATTATTCCAAATTATTCAAGCAGCATGATCTCCCTTTGCACTGTCATAGCCATCTCTGCCTTTCTCCAGCACTGCGCCCTTGCTTTCAGTCTCACTACCACTCCAGCATCCACGCTGACTCAGGGGTTTAAGATGTTATCTCATCACTCCTCAGATATATGCATGTAGAATAAATCTGCAAGGAGTGATGAGATCTGGAGCCAAGATGTCAAACACAAACGCTGGGCCTCACTCAGGAGCTGCTTTTAGCAGAAAATTCGTCCTTAAAACCCATGCTGTTCTTACCTTTGATTTGTTCTTAGCAAAAAGAAAAAACCTAGAAAACTCCAGAGCACTTTTATGCACAGGTGAGTGCTAGTATGACAGGATAAAATGACTGATTTAGCAGTTCTCAGCACTCAAATACTACAAATTGAGTAAGAAATAACTTACATTTCAAAATACATTTGAATGCAGTCTTGCACACTTTCAGATTATTAAATAATTTTGCAGAGATTGGTTTTAAAAAAGTCATTTTAATTTAATTATGCCATTTATTTAATTATACCATGTGTAATCTTTACTGAAAATGGAAAATTGAAATGTAAACAGTGAGTTACTAGGATTTTTTTTCATAGTTTTTTATTGAACTTAATTCATAACTAAAGGTCATTGCTAAAGAAGCTAATTGTTGCATCCAAGCACATTTACGGAAAGTTGAATGGACGGAAAAAAAACTTGGTAAAAAAAGGTACACAACAACACGGATAACCGCAATCTTGAGAGGGTTGTTAAATGAAGTCCATTCAAGAATTTAGGGGAGCTTCACAAGGAGTGGACTGCAGCTGGAGTCAGTGCTTCAAGAGCCACCACACATAGGTGTATCCAGGACATGGACTACAAATGTCACTCTTGAACCAGAGACAACATCAGAGGCGTCCTACCTGGGCTACGGACATCAAGGACTGTACCGTTGTTCAGTCATCCAAAATCCTCTTTTCAGATAAAAGCACATTTTGCATGTAATTTGGAAATCAAGGTCCCAGAGTCTGGAGGAAGAGAGGAAAGACACAGAATCCAAGATGGTCCAGTGTGAAGTTTCCACAGTCAGTGGTGGTTTGTGGAGCCATGTCATCTGCTGTTGTTGGTCCACTCTGTTTTACAGGTCCAAAAGCAGCACCGCTGTCTACCAGGAATTTTCAGAACACTTCATGCTTCCATCTGCTGACCAGCTTTATGGAGATGTTGATTTCTTTTTCCAGCAGGAGTTGGCTCCTGCCCACACTGCCAAAAGTACCGATACCTGGTTTAAGGACCATGGCATCCCTGTGTTTGATTGGCCAGCAAACTGGCCAGACCGAAACCCCGCAGAGAATCTCTGAGGTATAGTGAAGGAGAAGATGTGATAAACTAGACCAGGGCTACTCAGTTGCAAATTAATTGGGCCAAATTGTAAAATCAAAAAAATGTAGCCAGGCCAGACATGTTCAGCACCCAGTAAGTAGCTGATAAAGTCATATTCCAACCAGTGCATACCAATTTGATGGAAAAAAATGCACTTTTTATTCATAGTCTCATTTTTAAATTTGGCAACATGAAAAAGCACCTCAAAAAGGGCATAGAAACACACAGCAGAGCTGTATTTGAACACAACCTGAGGTAGTAGAAATGTTTTTCCACTTGAATAAAAATAAAATAAAAGGAATGAAAAAAGCCAAAATGAAATTCTGTAAATAATAATTTTGGCCACATTTTATCTTGGGGCTACTTCTGTCAGCACCGCTAGCTACGTTTCAAAACAACACAGTGCATTGTAGGTAGACTGTTGTTAGGCTATGCGGGGTGTTGAAATACTGTGAGAATTTATGAAACTTGTGAAACAGGTTGCCCTCTGCATCTCTGGCATGACCACAGGCTGGGCCACATGGGGGTTGGTTCCGGGCTGCATGTGGCCCCCAGGCCGCTAAATGAATAGGCCTGCACTAGACCCAACAACCCAGAAGAGCTGAGGGTCACTATCAGGGCAACCTGGACTTCCATAACACCTCAGACTCACAGACAGATCGCCTCCATACCATGCCGCATTGCTGCAGTAATTCATGCAAAAGGAGCCCTGATCAAATATTGAATGCTGTGAATGTTCATACTTCTCAGTAGTCAACATTTTAGTGTTTCTTTTTTTACTGGGTTTCAGTATTATTCTAATTTTCTTTTATACTAAATATTTGGTTTTCTTTAGCTGTAAGTCATAATCATCAAGATTTTAAAAAGATACACCTGAAATATATCAGTCTATGTGTAATGACTCTATAGAGCATATGATTTGTTCTTTTTAAATTGAATTTTTGAAATCAACTTTTTGATGCTCTTCTAATTCACTGAGATGCATCTATAGTATCTGTTCTTAGTTTTCTTTCTAGTCTAGCCTCTCCTCCTTCCAATGTCATTTTATTTGCTTAAAAAGCTGTGTTCAGAACAATAGAAGCATCTTCAGAGGATACTGCTGAATGAAACAGTGTTCTGCTGTTACAATTAACATTTTGAAGTACAACAGTAGTAGTGTGACTGAACTGCCTTCATTAAAACTCTTAATTAAAACTGAATAATACCTGAATGTGGAGCCTTTCATCTGTCAACATACCTGTTATGTTTTAGGAGTTGTGAGTGAGAACATTTTAAAAACAGCTAAAGATTTTGAGGCATCACAGTTCACAGACAAAATCAGAGTTTGTGGGTTCTCTCAGCCTGCGTGCGGTTCATATCAATCCCCTTTGAGCTTTTCTGCTGGTCAGCTTACATTACCAACAACAGTCTCAACATCTGAGACTGACCTGTCATTGCAGTTTATCATGTGAACTCTTAAAAAGCAAAGATTTATCGAGTTTGTCTAAGCACAGGGAGACAGAGTGCCGGTTTTAGAATAAATGCTCCACTGGGAGAGGAAGCAAAGTGCTCCTGCTTCTGCTGCACAGAGGGTGATTCTGCCTGAGGTAGCCTGGCAGTGAGCTATAGGCACATCAACACACAACGCAGGCACTCAAAACATGCTCCCATTTACTTTGTTTCTCCTCAACACAGACGTTTACAAATGTCCCCCTCTGCTTCTTCCCCACATCTGCTTTTATGGTGGAAATCAATGGCTGCGGAGCCCAGCTGGACGAAGTAGTGGTGGAAAAATAAAGAAATCAATGCAGGCTTATTAACTGTGCAGTGCTTCCTTTAGCGCTGACACAAAAATGTGTGCATATAGGGCTGCCAGTTTGCATCGGACTTGTGTCTGTGAATGATGATGGCTGCTGCTGGATGTGCGAGTGCATAAGCATGTGTGTGTCAGACAGTAGCTGTGTGTCCCTGGACGTAGGCGGCTAGTGTTTGTGGACAAGTGCTACTTGGTAGGCGTGCTCTGCATGCTCATGAGCTGTGTGCATGAGTCTTTGTGTGCATGCTTGAGACAATCGCTCAAAGTCAGTGTGTTACTGTTGGGCTACAGCCACACTCCTCTCCCTTTTGCCTTGGCCAGAGTCTATTTGTGGACAAAGGATGCTCTGAGACAAATGATTTAGCACCTGCCAGTCAGCGCAGAGGGCGCGAGATGAGAAAGAAGGAGGTCAGAGATGGAGGAGAAAGGGAAATGATGGAGGCTTTCAGACTAAAAGAGAGAAAAGAAAGTTCAAGCCAGAGTTGGAGCAAAAAAGAATTTATGATTTGGCTCTGGGTCATCATATTGCTCAAGTTCCCGTGAGCAATTTTCCTGAGGAACTGACAGCTTCTATTTCAGTTTTGTTGTTTGCCTAACGCCGGCTCACACGAACTGTTCCTGGCCTTCGGGCACGCACCTTCCCTCACAGCAAGAGTTACCATAACAACAGATGAGGCCGACCTGCACCGGTGGCAGCGCAGGGATGTGAACTTTGCTTCTGCCTCCAGCATTCTGACTGTGTGCAGCACCTTTCGACACACCAACACCTACCCCGCTCGGAGAGAGGCACAACAGCAGTGTGCTGTGAATCTGTCTGTGCTGCGACTGTTTGTCCAGGCAAGCTGTGATTGTTCAGCAGGAGGATGATTTGTTTGAGGTGTGAAAACAAAGCGCTATGTCAAGAATAAAAGAGGCAATTGTAATTTCAGAAATGCCCAAATAAACAAACTCCCTGCAGCTGTGAAGTCCGCTGCAAAATAATGTTTGCAGAGGCGCAGCTTGCAGCGTGCGGATGCATGTTAGGAGGGAGACGCTGATTCTGAATGCTGAACAGGCTTTTGTGTGATGTGCACTTTATTAGATTTGTTGACTGACATCTGCCCTGGCAGGTCTCTGCAGCCACTCTTCTTTAACACTGTGTCTGTGCACACAGCATTAAGCTCTAATCAGCCTATTTACACATTTATACACAGTCGATACAGACACATGGCTGACCTCGTTTTTTAATACAGAACAAAGCAGCCCTCCTCTGTGAAACCGTCGACAGCGCCGAGAGCGGCTCAGCTAACGAGCATCTGATTGTGCAGATTACGCATGTTCCACAGAGGATTACTGAGACTGAAATGAACAAATTGACCTCTTACTTCAGAAATCCCACATCAGCATGACAAAAGATGAGAGCGAGGGTAAAGTGAATGTGAAATAGGAGAGCACATACTGTACAAAAACTCACGCAGCAGCGCTATTTAAAAATACCTCTCTCCCCTGGATGTTGTCTTATTTTAGTCCTCCCTGTTTGCGAACTGTGCTAACTCCACGGGTTATCCTTGTCTCTACATCTCATCAGCCTTGTTCTTACACTGAATGCATGGCGCGATTTGCCGCTCGGGCTTTTTAAAGACGTGGTAACGCTGAAATGAGCAGCGAAAAATGCATCAGCTATTTTCTCCACCTGGCAGGGTGTCATTTGCCTTGATGTGCGTCTACAACAACAAGTATGAGCAAGCACATCCCGGTCTGTGTGTATTCCTCGCGGAGGGCAAGCCTCTTTTGTGACACTTTCCAAGCAAGTCAAAGCTTTTTAAAAGTCATCTCACTGCGGGAAGTAACGAGAGCTCAATGACAAACCAAGGCCTTATTCAAAATTCAATTTTTCTGCTTTCTCTCTCCCACAATAGAAACACGTAATTTCTCTCCACGCTTGTTTGGTGCTCTCTACAGAGGAAGTGGCGTGCTTTGCTAATAAGCGTCTCTGTTTTTGCTTAGAGAAGACGATTGAGCAGCTTATGTAGGTCACATTGTATTAATCTAGCCGGCTTTCCCCCCCTGTAATGTGCTCTAAATCAAACATGCCATATTAAAAATCCAGTTCATTGCTCATTTGCTTCATAATGCAGCGTGTCTGAACTGAGAGTGACTTCCCAGCCCCTGAAATAGTGATCCTAGTGCTTCTGCTATCCAGTTTTAAATGACTGCCCTGGATTATAATGTTACAAATGAGAAACGCTTGATATCAATCTGACTGAGCGGTTCAAATGGCCTGAATATTTATCAGTCACAGTTTATTTCAGGCACAGGACCCTTTCATCACTTAGCTCTAATGACATCTTTGTGCATCCTAGTAATTAATAACTAGATGGTTTAAAATCACTCGGAGTGAGATGTTAATGTTCACAATTATCTCTCTGGGTGATTCTGCAATCTTAAGCAAACTAGAAATTTTCACAAGATAGACAAGCTTAATGGGAGACGGAGCCGCGGCCCGGCTGCATATGAATGTTTTATAACAATGTGAGACTTTGGATCGGATCAATGCGATGTCTGCCTCTCTGCTGGATGAAGATTCTCCACAATGAGGCCAGGCGGCTCAGTGGAGCACAATAAATCTACCTGCTGTCAGCAGTGCAGGATGAGGGCTCAGTGTGACATTTCAACATGTATCATATCTCCAGGCCTGCAGTATCTCCATGCGATCTGCTGCTGATGAACTGCAGTGAATACTGCTGGGTGACATCACATTGGACGGCAGGTCTAAGGCCGCTTTGATGTGAACAGTCGAGCGAAACAATGAATCCCTTCCAGGCTGTATAGAAATAAAAAAAAAAAACAAGGGCATGGGTGAGTTGCTCTGAGATGGGTTTATATCAAAGACAGATATTGATGAAAGGTGCAGCGAGCAGCCAGTGTTGATGTTTTTGATCAGATGATTGGAGCCAGCTGCCGCTCGGGATTTGCATTCATGAGGAAAACATGGTTTCTAACATGTTATAGATCATATAGATGAGCAATAACATCAGTGAATGTTACAAGAATGACATAAAGTACAATATGCTTACTTGCCAACAAACACCATCCTTTATTTCTTCTTTATTCTTAGACCATCTTCCACTAACCACTTACTTCTTTATTTCCCATGAGAAACTCTTGCAATTTTCTCAGCTATAGAATAAAAACTCCATATGTAGTGTTTGTGTACTCTCTCTCACCTTGTGTAAAGAGTCAGACATAACATTTCTCTTCAGTCATCAGCATAAGAAAGCATATTGGCTTTCATTTATCAGTGTGGTGTAGAAATAGGGCATAGATTTGGGTGTAGAAATCATCCAGATGGGATTTATGAAGTGTGCGTATCCAGCCAATCGCAGTGTTTGAAAAACCTGGCACGCCAAATGGATCTGTCTCACACATCCATCTGGTAAACCACTCATACACAGCATTTGGGAAAGGGCAGATCCTTTAAAAAAACTCGGAGGGTGATTGGATGAACGTTCTGTCTGTCACATCTTTACGGGCCAATCAGAGCAACAAAACACGTGACGTAGCTGCTATTTAGCTGCGCCCCTACTGAAGGAATAAACTCCATTAGCTGCATTACATGAACCATGGCTACTGTAGACTTGTCGTTTTTGAAAAGAAAACAACTCACTGCTGTTCTTTGTTCTTCTTTTAACAAAGAAATGTCCTCAAGTTCTGATAAAACTGGCGCTTTAGCAGCATCCACGCTAATGTCTTCCGCCACAGTTGCCTCTCATTGCTGCTTGCTTACGTCGCGACTCTGCCGCGCCCAAAAGTACTGCCCCTCATTGCTGATTGGTCCTGTCACTTTCTAACCGGGCCCAAACGGTTCAGACGGGAGCTTTGCAAGATGGATTTGCAAGTGAGAAACACGGAAACGGGCGTATCCACCTGCTTTGGAAGGTTAGTGTTTAAATGAGAGGGCACTAATAAAAACAATTGCCATTTACATGACATTACCCTATATCAGATGTTTTTAAACTATTGTACAAGGCGCACTTTATATCAAAAATCTCAAAGCACACCATAATCATACCATGCAAAAATAGCTGCTGTAACATGTGATAATATCTTTAGTTCTTGTATAACTGTAGTTATAATGTTGTGGAAATTCCCAAGGCACAACTGGCTTAGCCTCAAGGCACACTATCATTTCATTTATACTTTGTGTTTAAAATTTTAGTTTAGTTTTAATGAGATTTTATGGCTGGTTTGTTGGTTTAGTTTAGTTCTTATTTTGCAAAGAAACCCCTTCGTTTTAGTTAAGTTTTTGTTTTTAGTGTTGGTTTTACCTCCTATTTCCAATAATCAAGCAATCAATACAGTCAGTTATGAGCACTCTCATCATATATTTAACCATTTCATGCTAAATTGAGCTACAGTTTTACTTGGCAGAGAAGGCTCTGCTGAAAAAATAGTCCCCAAGTCAGTCAAGCAGTTGCTTTGACTTTCCAGGGAGAGCATAGCTAGAAAACCCTGTATCTATAGATATATTCATGAGAATGTATATTGAAATCAATCAAATGATTTCAGAAGTAATTAATCCAGAGTATCATGAATCTGAATATGAGGGTCCAGCTATACGCTATAAAGGAGGCGGCTGGGGTGGAGAAGGTAAAGCTTGCAGCAGCAGGGTGATGCATAAGCATTGATGCAAGCAGGGATTAGTGAGGAGTATGTCATATTTCAATGGACCACTGTTTGGAGAAACAGCTGTAATCAGCTGTGGGAGCTGGGAGGCAAAAATTAGTATCGGATGGCTATCAGGTGATCATACCTGGGGGTATGACTTTCATGAACTAACACTAGGTTTCCTCAATATGAAACTGAATGAACTAGGGCATAACGATTAAAAAATATCTAGTTGTAATTATTTTTGCTCTAGAAAAGAGGATTTTGTTTTTAAACAGTTCTAAAAGAAAAAGACTTGGATGTTTACATAATACATTGCTGCTGCAAAACATGAATGTATTAAACCGGTAATGTGACACATTTCAAGTCAAAGAAATATTGCAACCTCTGCAATTTTAAAATTGCAACAGGCCCTACTGCGATCGAATCTCATTTGCAATTAATTGCCCAGCCCTAAACTGCACTTCAATCTGGCGCCTGCACATAGTGATGGGAATTTCGGCTGTTTAAATGATCCAGATCATTTATCTTGGCTCAGCAAAAAAGAGTTGGCTCTTTTGGTTCCCAAATGGCTCTTCATTGGGTACTAGTTTGACCTGCCAATTTTAGCAATGTCACGGCATATCTTTGATATGATTGTTGCTATTTCACTCCAACCTTTCCTGCAAATGACGGTGAGCAACCTCACTCTCTGGGAGTCTTTCTGTAGTGTGGTGCGTCACAGCCCTGAGCAGCTGGAGACTTGAGATCACAAGATCAAGGCACAACTACAAGTTCACAGTTTTTTTCTACCATGGGTGAGAACATTAGGAAGTATACCTTTTGTGATGGAAAACCAAGGACCACTTCAAAGCAAGGTTTATGTTTGCTTTGAAGTGATCCTTGGTTTTCCACCACAAAAGCTACGTTTTCTTCTACAGTGGCGCCTGTGTTGCTTGTGCCACTGGATGACACATAATGATCAGGAGTCTGTGCATTGTGTTGTATTTTGAAGATGATTTGCATTGTTTTTGGCTGTTTGCTCTACGTGGATTGACATAGACTTGGTGCATACCGAAACGCACGCTGAGCAGGACAGAATAGTGCATCTGAGACAGACCGGAGTGCATGCAGTGGAATTCAAAGATTGACTAGAAAGGGAGGGATTTGCTTCACAGTGTGCTTTGCAGTCAAATTGCAGTGCAGGCAGAGTATGTCAAAGTTGGAGGAAAAGATCTAACAAAAAAGAAGCATGCAGACAGGAGGTCAGCCTGGCCCCAGCCCAAACATGTCCTGGACTGAAGACAGAGTAGCTGCAAGACCCCAGTTTCAAGTATTATTATCAATAATATAACAAGTGGTGGGGGGGAGACAGAGACATGCCAGTTTTTGTTAACTCGACTTTGAAAGAGATTAAAGAAATCCTGAAATGTCTATCAAATAAATAAAGTGATGTCTATCAGAACAGATGACTTCTCAAACAAAATAATGTAACTCTTAAATTTGAGAAGTGCTGGATGAAGTCCTGTCTGCTTTCTCTGGATGTGCATCTATGATCCATGTTCTTTGGAGATGAACTCTCACACCCACTGTCTTGATTTATCAGTAAAATTCAGTGTAAAACACTGATAAATTCGTAATCACGGCCATCTCACAATATTTCTGTCAGAATGTAAAGTCTAACTTAGCTTCATCTTGACAGTTTTCTCTGTTTTTTCAAATAACTACAGTTTGTAGTTTTGCTGCTTAAATCTCCATGATATTTACAAGTGAGTTTACTGAGAGCTGGAAGCTTAATAATAAATGAAAGCAGCTTCTCTAATTTTTAGAGTAAATTCTAAAAAATGCTCATTCATCAAATATGAAACAATGAAGAACTCAGCTGAAAGCTTCACTGCTCAACATCATTTAAAAAGCAATATAGCCTATAGGGATTGTTAGAAGTGGAGCGTATTGTTAAATAAATTTTAGATGCCATATCTCACTTAACACTGTCAGATTTTCGCTGCACAGTAAGTCCAAACTGAATTGAAAATGTGCTTACATGAGCTGAGACCTGGCGGCGATTTAAGCCTATCTGCACCTCACATCTATACTGATAGATGCCAATCTCTGCGTGGAAATGACAGCTAGAAACAATCTAGCTGTTGGTTAACAAGCTGCACCAAAGAGATTAGTAGTGGGAGTCTAAATTACTTGATAACAAATCAATATGGTCACAGAGATGTTTGGTATTGACTGGAGATTCACATGAATACATAGGTGTTATGGGTTTTTTTTTAACAAGAACATTTAACTCACTAGTATTTAGCAGAGCTTCCAACAAATCTACTTACCATAGGGACAGTATGGTTCAGATTTGCCATAGTACATGGGTCAGAATGAGAGTGGTGGGTACTGACATGCTAGTTTTTATTCAGGATGTGTGTATTTTGCTTCATTCAACTTCCCCTCAACCCTGACCAGTCTCCCAGTCCCTGCTGCTAAAAAAACACCCCCACAACATGATCCTGCCACCACTATGCTTCATCGCTGGGATGGTATTAGGCAGGTGCCTGGTTTCCTCCCGATATAACATTTTATATTGAGCCAACTTGTTCAATCTTGGTTTCATCAGACCAAAGAATTTTGTTTCTTGCCATCTGAGAGTTCTTCAGATACTTTTTTGCAAACTCCATGCAGGTTTTTTATCTATTTTGCACTGAGAGGCTTCCATCTAGCCCACATGGATGGAGGGCTGTAGTGATAGTTGTCCTTCTGGATCTTTGTCCCATCTCCACACAGGATTTCTGGGACTCAGTCAGAGTGACCACTGGGTTCTTGGTCACCTCCCCTACTAGGGCCCCTCTCCCCTGATTGCAGCTTGGCCGAGTGACCAGCACTTGGAAGAGTCCTGGTTGTGCCAAAATTCTTCCGTTTGAGACTCATGGAGGCCACCTTCAGTACAGTTAATTTTTTTGTATCCTTCCCCAGATCTGAGCCTTTGCAGCTATCCTGTCTCTGAGCTCTGCAGGCAGTTCCTTTGACCTCATGGCTTGGTTTTTACTCTGATTTGCATTGTCAGCTGTGAGACCTTCATAGAGAGGTGTGTGCCTTTCTAAAGCATGCATTAAAGCATTAATTTGATTTATCTCAAGATGGAGTCAAAGCAAGGTGTAGGAACATCTCAGCAAAGATCAAGAGAAATGGGAGGCACCTGAGCTGAATTTTAAGTGTTTTGTAAAGGGTCTGAATATTTATGTCAGTGTGATATTTCAGTTTTTCTTTTTAACAAATGTGAAAAAATTTGAAAATTCTGTTTTAAATGTATCATGATGGGGTACTGAGAGTAGATTAATGAGAGAATTTTTTTTTCGACTGTAGCATCAGGCTACAACATAGGAAAAAGTTACGAGTCTGAATACTTTCTGAACTTACTGTACACTGACCCATACATTTTGCGTCTTTCCCTGAAGATACCAAAGTTTCCTGAGCGTTTACTAATCATGGTACAGTCACAACCCACACTTCATAAAATTTCAACCCATCTGCCCTTTCCCATCTGGCAACCCACAACCTGATGAGAGTTGTGAGTGCATGGCTGCACTCTGCATGAGTGAGAAGTGAGACGAAAGCTGCATGATGGCGGGAGCTAGCCAGAAATACTGGGACAGGATGGCACTTCTTTTTTTTTGTTTCTGGTCTGCACTTCTGTCTATAACACTTTTGCTGTAATACTTTTACATATCGTTCATTTGATATTCAGTGCTCTCACAGCTTGGTTACAGCATGTAAGTAAGTGTTTTAAAGACGCTAAGAGACCAAGTTATGAAAGAACTGTTGTCGAATAGAAAGAACACATGTCGATCATGCACAAATTGCAAAAGCAGAAAAACCTTTTAGTGTCATGAATCATGAGGCAGATAGAAACAAAAAGTTCACATAGTAAGGATTCCTGTTGCACATTCAGCGATGCTTAATGGTGGGTAGATGGAGCCATTTTTTAAAATATTATTATACGAGAAGTTCTACTAAGGTTAAGGGTAAACAATGCAGACTCCAACACCAATGCCTCAACTTTATAACCCCAAGCAACAGCAATACATGTTGTATGCTGGACCTAATGTACTCAACACTGAACCAACTAACAAATAAGAACCTTTCTAACTGCACTAAAAATGCAACATTTTCCCCTATATACTTTCTATGTCAGTGTAAAAACACAAATTAATTCTTTGTACAAGTGTTGTTACCTAGGAATGTAACGGTACACAGCAAAACCTGCATACTAAAGAAAATAACTGTCAGAGTCAATACAAACACTTTTACAGTGTGTACAAGGGTCTACACCTCAGAGTGTTGATTTAACTCTTTTTGGACAGTTGGTACCCTCACACTAATAAAGTGCCATTATTGACTCTTTTCAGAGTTAAAAACTGACTCATCCTAACAGTAACCAGTGTTACTGTTGTTCAACACTGATTTTTAGTGTTACAAATTTACTCTCTCAGTGTAACATTTTTAGAAGATGTCCTTTAATTTTCAGTGTAAATGTTTATTTGTCAATAATTTTGGTTGATTTTAACATTGCACAATATCTGTCATAGTTACCACAACTTGCCATCTGAAGTCGAACACACAGTACGTTGCAAGGTCAGGGATTCTCTGATATGCATGGTAGAAAGAGCCTTCTGCAAAATTGGGAGGCATTTTAAACACATATTAATACACATAAATACATTTAACAACACCTGAAACACATCTAAACACACAATGCATGATGGAAAAACTCTGCAACCCAGATTTGAAGTGGGAGTGTAAAGTGTTTGGATCAATTGAGTCTGTACAGAGTTAAACTAACACTGAATGCATTAACACTGTCAACTAACTCCAACACTGAATACCATTTCACTCAGAATGGAGTTAAGTTAACATTTAGGGGCTTAAAATCGGCTCTGAAATGTTTAACAGAGATTTCAACACTCCAGGTTTTGCTGTGTATCAAAATGTCATATACTGTGTATTTACTGCAGCATTAAAAATAAACTCGGAACAACAGATGAAGACTTAGAATAAAATGACATTGGCATTTATTAAACAACAATTGCACTTTAAATGTGATAATATGTGCAGAAACATGCTGTAGGTGTCCATCGTCTTTAGAGTGACTGAACATTTTGAAAGCTCTATCAACAAATAGAGGATAAAGGAAATAGGATGAAGTATGGGATATGGGAGACCTAAAAGTTATTTTTGTAAAATAAAAAACTGCACTAGTTTGACCTTGTTAATAAAAACGCATACCTATTGTATGAAATCTAGTTTTTCAAACATTCTCTATGCTGCTACCTATTTTATACTTTGGCTGCTACTAACCTCCTAAAACCTTCGCTGCCCACCACCGAATGGCTGTAGGTCTTTTGCGATATATTCACCTGTTCTCCTTGTGATCTGTTGAGCCCTTACGCTGCCTTGGGGAAGTGGGGCTGCGAACACTTCCTTAAGAGTCTTTTGGCCTGGCTGGACTTTGCTTCTCAGACCTCTGTGAATCTTTTCGGGATGATGATTTATCAAGTTCTCCTCATGTTACTCGGATTCCCCATAAAGTGTGTCACTGCAGTCTGGCAGTGTCTTCATACTGTCTTTTTTTGTCCATCACTTTTTCTCCTTTCTCATTTCTTGACACCAGGAAGCCAAAATGTTTCCACATGTTTCGTCTCTCCTTCGCTACTCCATGCATTTGCCATTTTCACGCTGGAGAATCAAGCGAGTGGAGTGCAAAGCATGGTGGGTACGCAAGGGCCAATGGGAATTGTAGTTTTCACGTCTATGTACTCTGCTCCATTAAAGAAACTACAGTTTCTGCCCTGAAGAAATTGTCACATGTCCGGGACGGTATTTAGACTCTTCTGATACCGCAGTACCGTGGTATTACCGAAACCGTTAACACCACTATTGTTACCTGCTTCTACAGCTGCCCTGTCACCCCTCCAGGGTTGTCAGGTGGAGGTAGGGCTAGACGAAATGGCCTTAAATTTAAATTTGGGTAATATAATTAACCTTACGGAAACAGGAAAGGAGCTGTGGCAAGACTGAAAGTGGAAAATCCTGAACTCATCACTTACCATTGTATAACTCACCAAGCTGTCCTGTGCTCCACCCTGTCAGATGAGCATGCTGAGGTGATGAACACAATGATGAAGATGATCAACTTTCTCAGGGCATCCTCTTCCTATCAGCATCGCGTGCTCAGGGAGTTCCTCAGAGAAGTTGAGTCAAATGCTGATGATCTTTTGCTGCACAACAATGTAAAATGGCTCAGCAAAGGCAGGGTGTTGGAGCGCTTTAGGTCAATCAGAAGGGAGTTAGCAGCTTTCTTGGTAGAGATGAAAAGTCTGAAGGCAACACAGTTTTCTCTCTTTTTAAAAGATGAGAACAAGATGGACATTGTAGCCTTTTTGGTTGATATAACCTCACATCTAAATGACCTGAATTTAAAGCTACAGGGCAAGGACAATTCAATCTGTGAACTGATAACAGCTGTTCGCTCCTATCAGAGGAAACTTGAGGTGTTCAAGGAATATCTGCAGGGAGGCTGTGCTCACTTTCCAGCACTTCAAGAACAGATTCAGGGAAAGCGAGATGTGTCTTCTGTTATTGCCTTTGTAGATAAGCAGATTGAAAACTTCAGCAAACGTTTTGACAGCTTCAGCTTTGGACAGCAGCTTTACCATCTTCATTCAGAACCCATTCCTCATCACAGATGTCAGGGCGTTCTCCAAGGAAGTGACACAGCACTTTAAGTGGGCAGATGCTGGGCCTCTTCAGATGGAGCTGGTTGATCTCCAGGTGGATGTGGCCCTGAAAGAGCAGTTCAGAGGAACTGACCCTTCCCTACTTTTTAGCTTCAAATGGTCTCTGAGACCACTTTCCCAGGTCTGAGGAAAGTCGCGCTGTACATTTTGACCATGTTTGGCTCCACATACGGCTGTGATTAACATTGAACAATTAACATTGTAAAAAATAGGCTCACCAATGAGCACCTGTGCATGTGCTTGCAAATGGCCCTGACACTATTCACGCCTAGATTTAAAATCCTGGCAGGACAAGCCACAGTGAGAGTGAGATAAAAGGGAAATCAAGAAAGTTCAGATTGTGTGTGTTCAATTTGTTATGTGTTAAGATTTGTTGAATTTAATATATTGTTAAGCTGGTTGAGACAGTTAAAGCACTTTATTTTATTATTGTAAGAATTTATGGAGTATTTAATTTTGTAAATTAGCTTTAAAATGACAATCAAATTCTACTTTCCACTTTTACTTCTATTATGCGCTGCTTTGTTTAAATAAAAACTTGTGTTTCAAATAAAATTAACAGCATTAAAGAAAAACTAATTCTCATATCTTATCAGCGCAACAAGTCCCTAAAATTGCACCCAGATCCACATGTGACACTAACTGAAGTTAGACATTATGATGTTCCAGACCTTTGGCTTAATACATTTTCTCTGACTGGACCTCTTTGAGTTTTAGTTGATGACCCCTGATTTAGCAGTATTACAAAACTAAAAGTGATCATGCGTTTCAGTTGTTACATCCTGTACTGTTCTCTCTCTCTGTGTTGTACTTCACTTGTAGGCCGTTTCCACCGAGCGGACCGGCTCAGTTCGGTGCGGTATGGCACGCTTTTTTTGGCGATTCCATAGAGAAAGGGTCCCAAAAAACTGACCCGTACCGTGCCACTTTTTGGCACCCTTCCGTAGGGGTGCCAATCTTACCTAACTGTACCAAAAAGGTGGAGCTACACACACAACAATAGGGGCTGCACTGACGTCACGTCAGTGCACGACTCAGCTGCTCGCCAGACGGAAGTCTGCTGTGAGAAGTGGGCGAAAACAGGAGAAAAATGGACCAATATCTGCCTAAATGGGAAATATTTGGACTCGACGGAGATCCAAACTGTTTCCTGGTCTATGGATATTGGTATCTGGCCACAAATCAAGTTTCCTGACGTTTATCTGGATGATTTTAAGTACACAAAGCAGAACCTGAAGGCTCACATCAGCCTGATACATCCACGATAGATGAGAAACTAAATTAATGCAGACGTTTAGTGAATACGAAGTCTTTGAACAGTTCACTCTCATCTGTAACTAGTTATTAATCTACGTCTTACGTTAGGTAACCTGTGAAAACATCGCTCTGTGGTAGTTGAACGGGCTCGTAAAACTTCAGGCTGCATACTATTTAAAAATGAGATCAGCGCACCCCGGATTTCTGACTTAATCTAGCTTGATTTTAACAACAGCTGAACTTTTACTTTATTTTTAATGCTGCGAATTCTCACAGTACAGCTCTGAACTTTCATATTTTGTAATATAAACTGTTCTAGACTTGATATATTCACATAGTAACGTAGCATTACGACTTAAACCGTCTCCGTAGCTGGAGGCCTCTATTCATTGATGTTTCACCCCTGTTCCAGTACATCTCCCTGTGGGTGGGAGTCAGTTGCAGATGGGGGACATCTCCTCCAAACCCTTGCTGGGGTAGTGTCCTGCAACCATTAACTCTCCTATAGCCTTTAAGATTAGACCTCATCATCCTAGCCCTGTAGAGCAGTTGGACCACTGTTTTGCAAACAAATCCCCTGCATCAGACCTCCACAGGTAAACCCTCTCCATGCAGCCTCTTGTCACTCTGCTGCCAGCTCTGAGTACTTGAGGTGCCTCCTTTTATGGGCTGCCTGCCATGTCCCCCTCTAAGGGGGCGGTGAGCTCAACGAGGAGGACCCTTTTCTGTCCCTGCAGACTTCCCAGCAGTATTGGACAGAGAGTTGTTATGATCTCTCTTGGGAAGATGAGCTGCTCTTTGAGTCCACGGGCATCTGCCACTCTTTGCCAAGTGTAAAAATGATGTTCCTCTTCTGACTAGGAGGAGCATGTAGATGCTGTGGATTAAAGGTGAAAGTTTTTGTTCATTTTAATCCTTTTTAGCTTCAGCATTCACTGGAGGCTATCCTTCCGGTTGTGACACACTGTGATAATACAACAAATATAACCACATTCACATTATTTATCACAATCCACATTATAGCAAACAACATACCTGACCAGAAACTGAATTTAAAATTAAATTGTTAGCTTTTATAGCTCTTCATTGTTTGGCATTACCTTACTTGTGTGAACTTCTTCATTTTCATGTTCCAGCCAGAGCTCTGAGGTCTGCCAAACAGCTGCTCCTGGATGTGCCCAAAACAAGGCCCAAATCCAGGGGGATTGAGCTTTTGCAGTGGCTGCCCTGAAAGTGTGGAGCAGCTTACCCCCTCATAGATCAGCCCCCACTCCTGAACTTTTTAAATCATTGTTGAAACTCACCTCTTCTCTTTTGCTTTCATTTTGAAATGAGATTGTTTTGTCCCAACTGATTTCACAGATTTTATTGTTACTTTTTTAAAAACTACAGCTATTTTATGATGTTCTATTTCAATTGGTTTTATTTTTTTAATATTCTTTTTTTATGATGTATTCTTGTTGCTGTTTTCCTCTGTAAAGCACAACCTGGTTGTTTTAAATCTGCTATATGAATAAAGTTGAGTTGAATTGAATTGAATTGAGGGACACTCTTAATAAAAGTACTTTGATAAAAACATTATTATTTAGCAAAAAGAAAAGAACAAATATATAACTTTCTCCACAATGCAGTCAACAATTATGTTTTAATATTAAATGTAAATGTAATCAAAATGAAAACTGAATCTTAGAAAGGTTTGCAAATTTATGAAAAATAAAAACTGAAATATCACATTGACATAAGTATTCAGGCCCTTTATTCAGTACTTAGTTGATGCACATTTGACAGCGATTACAGCAGGGGTGTTAAACTCAATCACAGCAGGAGCCAGATTCTGAATTTAGGTCTAACATGAGACTCTAACGGAGTCAACACTAACCATAAATTGTCAACCTCATTTTCACAGTGATGAATTATGGGGGAATGAATAAATCTTAGCCTTGATGATAAATGATTCTAAGATTTTAAAGTAAAAATGAGAAGTTTAAAGGCTTAATTTGAGGTTTAAATAAATCTAATTTATTAGTAAAGAAGGTCTGAGCACAACTTTAAAATTCAAAATAGTGTTTTAAATTGAAATCATAATTTTTTTAGATGAGTATGAGAGAATTTAAGATTATGAGTTTTAAAGGTCAAAATCTGAGTTAAAATGTTAAATGTTGTGAGTCCAAAAGGTCCAAATTAGGCATTAAAAATCAAAGTTAGAAGTTGAAAAGGTCAAATATGAGATGAAATTTGATAAGTTTAGAATATCAACATATCACTTCAAATTTACCTCATACTAGTGGGCCGGCAATAGTAAAAATCTGATGTGATCTTGTGGGCCAGGTATAACATGAGTGGCCTTGAGTTTGACATCCCTGGATTACAGCCTCGAGTCTTCTTGAAAATGAATGACGCATCAAGCTTAGCACACTCGGTCCTGCTTAGGGGTAGGGTTAGGTCCCCATTCAGCTTTTCCTCAACCCTGACCAGTCTCCCAACACCCCCACAGCATGATGCTGCCACCGCCGTGCTTCACTGTTGGGACTGTTTTAGGCAGGTGATGAGTGGGGCCTGGTTCTGTCCAGACATAGCATTAAAGAAATGAGACAAAATATTTCAATGTTGTTTGCATCAGACCAGAGAAAATCTTGTTTCTGACAGTCCGAGAGTTCTTCAGGTGCTTCTTTTGCAAACTCCAAGTGGGCTTGAGTGATGATTGTCCTTCTGGAACTTTTATCTCTACACATTACAGGGTACTGAGTGTAGATTAATGAGAATAAAAAATGATTTTTTTCAACTGTAGCATCAGGCTTTAACATAAGGTGTCTGAATACTTTCTGAATGCACTGTAATGCCAGTTTTTTCTTCATTCTTTTTTAAATCTGGAATTGACTTCAAGGTCATATTGAGTTAGGAGGGGGTCACTTGTGCCTAAGGATTGCCCACCCATGGTTTAGAACAGGCCTATTCAATTAGCAGTCCGGGGGCCACATGCGGCCCAGAACCAACCCCCAAGTGGCCCAGCCTGTTGTCATGCCAGAGATGCAGAGGGCAACCTGTTTCGCAAGTTTTCATAAATTCCCACAGTATTTCAGACCCTGAATGCAACACTTCGCGTAGCCTAGAAACAGTCTACCCACAGTGCACTGCGCTGTTTTGAAGCATGGCTAGCGATGCTGACAGAAGTAGCCCTGACATACTGAGTTTAAAACATGTCCTTTTCAACCATAGCTACAACTGTGTAAATTTAGTTTTTATGCACTTAAAGAAATGCTTGGGAGAGATGTGACCAAAATTGTCATTTACAGAATTTTATCTCATTTTTTTGTTCTATTTATTTCATTTTTATTCAAGTGAAAAAAAAAAAACATTTATTCTACCTCAGGTTATGTTCAAATACAGCTCTGTTGTTGTGTTTTATGCACTTTTTATGTGCTTTTGTCATGTTGCTAAATTTGAAAGGGAAACTTTGAATAAAAAGTGCATATTTTTCATCAAATTCATCTATATTGGTTCCAAATTTGACATTAACAGCTGTTAACTGGCTGCATTTCTTGATTTTAAAATTTGGCCCAGTTGAATTTGTAATTGGTTTGGAACATATTGTAAAGAATTAGAACTTACAACCACAAAAATGGTTGTTATTGAAACATTTACATCAGTTTGTTGCTGCCGATGCAGTCTAATACTGACTTCAACTCTCTCTCCCTAAAACAGCATTTAGAGTATTTAGAGGTAAAGAAGAAAACTTCTCTGGCACTTTTACATCTGCATCATTAAACTGTGAATGACAGCGCTAATGTGGAAATTCATGTGGGAGGTTCCAGCAACACTTGAGGCTATTATGTAGATTAAAGAAGCAGTTGTTTTTGTGTTTGCTTTCACAAAAATAAAGACAATTTCATGACAATTAGGTGCATAAATACACCAGATTCTACACCCTTGTGACTCATCATATCAGCTCCCAGCGACACGTGTGTCATCGAGGCACAACTCTCATCACTCCTTCAACCCACTCAACCCTCCAGGATTTTGAAATTGAAGTATTGGCGTTATATGCTTTAGCTCACTATCTGCTGTTCTTTATGCTGCAAACTACCAGAATGTTTCTCCTTAGTTCAAAAATAAAGCCAAAAAGCCTTTTTTCTTGCATCTCTAAACTGGCATAAATTAATCTGAAGGTAGCTGAGAGCAAAGTGAGCTTCATCTGACTGCACCAGAATGTGTGAAAGCTCAGGCTCTGCAGCCAAGACTCTACCAGTAGGTGAAATGCGCATTGTTAACTGAGAAAGGATTGCTAGTTCTGTAAAAACATTGTCTTATTTATTGCAGTAGATTCATACTTTTATGATGTGTTAGCTGATATTGAGAAAACATGAAAATGCAGTGATTAGAGTCAAACACAGCATGTGTCTCTTTGCATCACATTAACACACGCATGCGTTTCCAAGACAAAGTGAGAGAGTGAAATAGAGGTGGAGTGTGAGTGTGTTTGCGCATACATTAAACAGACAAGAGAGAGGTCCTTGAGGCAACCTGCACATCTTTTATCACATCTTTAATTAATTGAAGCCCATAATAGAAGCTGTTGCAATTTCACTGAAGAGACGCAGCTGAATGGAAAACAGGCATGGATGGGAAGATAGTTTTGTGTTGCCGTGCTTTTTATCAGTCCTGCCTTGTCATTTCACAGTCATCTGGTTATACCACGTATCTGCAGTTTTTTTTTTTCTTTGAGGGTGAAATTCATTACTGGGAACAAAAAAAAAGGGGTTCGTTGTTGGTACTAGGTGCAGTGATAAACAGAGCTGGAGAATACATGCATGTTTTATATTCAAAGAGAAGCAGAAATTCCTGGAAAAGAAGAACTGATTGAACTTCACCAAAATAAAAATGAAAAAAACTCTGAAGTGTACTAAGAAGGGAAAAAAGGTAAAAGTAGCCCTCTGAAGAAAATTTATTTATTTCTTCTGTCTGTTTACTCCTGTTTTTTAGTTGGTTTCATCATGCTACATCAGTAGTCTGTGGTGATATGCCCAGGAAGAATCTTTGCCTTATTATAGTTCCATCCATTTAAATTGGATTTGGCCCTCATGTCCATAATGTAGTGTCAAATATTGAGCTATAGCCTAGTGCAGTGACCCTGGGCCACTTCAGGCCCCACACCTTCCCATCTGCCCCCCAGAAGATTAAATAAGTATGGCATGTCATTGTTTAGCTTTTAAACAAGAGGCACACAGGTATCGTATTCCTCTTATCTGGCGTGGGAAGCACAGTAGTCCCAAAGAAACCCTGCCCGTCTTATGTGGCCTGTTACCTTTGCACCATGAGTGAAGTTATCCACTCCGTCAGAGTGGACACTGAGCAATCCTAATAATGCATTTTATTTATAAGCATTTCAAATTACTCAAGGTCACCGAACAAGGCAAGGTCAAAACAGGGCATACACTTGAGGACAAAATTAGTATCCCCCCTGTGCCAATTGCAGTTTTTCTCAAGCATTTCCCAAGTGCTGTTAAAAAGATTGGAGAGTTTTTAACACAGCTTTTCCAAACACCCTAGTTTAATTTTGGATGCTGAAATTATTTTCCTTCGCACACAGAAAAAAGTTATTTCACTAAAACCAAAAACTACCAGGGTCAAAATTATTAGCCTCCTCTAGAACTGACCTGTAAGTCTGGTCATAGCAAAAACCACTGTTAGTCGATGACGTGCCTTAACTTTGCAAAGCTCAAAGCTTGTAAAATCAAGTTAAAACCAAGGGTTATTTCTCAGTTTACACACAGTAGCCTCAGAAAGAGTTTAGGCTGTCATTTGAGAAGGCACTGTGCAAAAAAAACAAAAGAAATCCGTTTAGACTTGAGAAAAAGAGTTGTTGATGCTCACAAAGCAGGAGAAGAATCTATGAAGTTATCACAGCAAATCCAAGAGTCAAGAACTGGAGGGAGAAGTATAATCAAGAAATTCAGTGAGAGCCACACAGTCCAGAACAAGCCTGACAGAAGTAGGAAGAGAAAGATTTGAAAGACTCTGGAAAGAAAATGAGTGAGAGATGTGTCTAAAGACCCCAGAACAACTGCCAAGACACTCGTGAATGACTTAGCCAAGTCAGGAAATGTAGACTCAAAGAAGACCATCTCAAAGAACCCTACAGGAATGGACTGTGAGGTTGCAGACCAAAAAACTCCTCTTTAGCAGAAGAGACCCCTTTAAGCCAGACTGAAGTATGCTAAGGACAGAAGGAAGAAGGATTTTGATTATTGGAAGCGTGTCCTTCAGATGAAACTAAACCAGAGCTCTATGGCCACAGAGACATTACTGATATTTGGAGAACGAAGGGAGAGGCGTGTCATCCAAAGACCACCATCCCCACGGTGAAACATGGTGGTGGGAGGATTATGCTGTGGGGATGCTTCAGTGCATCTGGAACTGAAAACCTTGTCAAGGTTGAAGGAACCATGAAAAAATAAGGATGTGTGGAGATTTTGAAAGAAAACTTCAAGCAGTCAACAACAAGACTGGGTCCTGGTCGTCGCTTTTTCTTTCAAAGCGACAACGACCCAAAACACACGTCACTCCTGGTGAAGAACTACCTTCAGGAGACCAAAGTGAACATTATTTACTGGCCTGCACAAATCCCTGACTTAAATCCCATCAAAAACCTGTGGGGTAAACTGAAGACAAAGGTACGTGCCAGAAGACCATCAAATCTGGAGGAGCTTGAAAGACTGGCCAAAGAAGAATTGGCTGGGATTCCTCAGGAGATGTGTCAGTGACTTGTTGAAAGCTACAACAACTACAGGCTGTCATCCAGCAAAAAGGAGACACTGTTGACTATTTGCACCAGGGGGCTCATAATTTGACCCTGGTAATTTATGTTTTTTTATGGAATGTTTTTATTTCTGTGTGCAAAGTAAAATAATTTCAGCATCCAAAATAAAGCTAGGATGGTTGAAAAAGCTGTGTTAAAAACTCTCCACTCTTTGTAACAGTACCTCAGAAACATTTGAGAAAAACTGAACAAAAAACAAAAAAAAAAAACAAAAAAAAACCCATAAGTTATCACTTCATCAAAACATTTGGTAAAACGGTATGCAGGCTGACAGAAGAAATCAATCAGATTGAGATGATAGGTTTTAAGACAGGGTTTGAAAATGGAGAAAGAGTTGATGTTCTGGGTGTCTGGTGGGAGGGAGTTCCAAAGTTGGGGAGCAGAGCAGCTAAAGGTTCTAGATCCCATGGTGCTAATGAGCAGGAGGTCAGAAAGGTATGGAGGAGCAAGGCTAGGTATGGTCTTAAGGGGAAGGAGCAGAATTTTAAAGTCACTTTTATGTAGTTTAAAGGAAGTCCCTTTTAAGGGTTTATAGGAAATCATGTGCATAAGGAAGAGATGACCTTGAGCCTAAAAGACGCTTGACCTATGAGCTCCAAAATCTAATCACTTAATCTTTGATTCAGAGTGGACATTTGTGCAAAGTCTGGAGAAAATCCCTTAGAGCATTCTTGAGATATTGCATTTACAAGAGTGGCGTACGAACAATTAGATTGACAACCAGAAATTATTAAGACTCTTGCCATCATTATCAAGGCACAATCCTGTGACAACTTCCCCACAATGTGAACAGCCAAAGAAAGCAGCTTGTTTTACAAAAGAAACTGAAGATTTGTGGGAAATGAATGGGCGGAAATGTAAAAAAAAAAAACAAAACAAAACAAACAAAAAAAAAAACATAACAACCGGTAGCCATGAGGAAATTTTAATTATTGTCCATGCCAGTTGCAATTTTGCACAAAGCTTTAACTCTCCTTGCTGATTCTGTATTCTGTGGTATTCTCTTCTTAAAACTCTCATCCTTCTTTTGTTTAACTTGCTAATGTACCACACACTGTGAAACTTTGCTGGGAGAAAATGTAAACAAAGGCTGCAAACAAATGTGCAGTTCTACTAAGTCTAGATTGGTGACTACAGACAGTGATGACTGGCATTTAAAATAGCAGTATAAATGAAGTTAGTCATCTTTCTTTTTTAGGTCCTGTCCGCTTCTGTAACTCAGATGAAGGAGTCAGTATTAACATTCTAGTGTGTTTAACCAGCTGAGAGCTCCTCACAGTCAAAGTAGAGTGAATAAGCATTTGTTCTCTGAGTGCTTCCCTCCACTGCTGATTAACACTCACTCTCTGTCTTCCCTCCAGGTTCTTGTCCCAGAGGATTGACTTCTACACCAACATGGTCCTCTTGTGGTTCTCCAGACTCGTCCTAATCATCCTGGCCTGCGCCCCCGGCCTGTCTCTGGGATGCCCCTCCGGCTGCCGCTGCTACAGCCTCACAGTGGAGTGTGGATCTCTTGGGATCAAAGAAATCCCACAGGGCGTCCCATCAGCCACAGAGGTCAGTTGGCCGATCGAAAATAAGTTAGGGCGCTAGCTTGCCAGTGCATTACAGCTGACCTGCCCATCCTGCATCAGTGCTTTTGCACCATTTGGCTGCCTCTCTGATCCATTCTTATTACCCTGAAATGATTGTGGTTAATCAATTCACCATGGCCCTCTTTGATGTAAGCCTGAGGGAGGGGCTGCGCTGTTGCCTGTGTAATTATTCATTCTTGCTCAGAAAGTGACTCTCACACACCCTCTGATCATCTGTCGAGAAGATGTTTAACATTACACCGTCTTTTCCTCTCGGGTTCAGGCCCCCCAACATTACCGCAGCTCATGAATATTAATGGAAAGCATGTCCAGGATAAATTGTTCCATTAACCTCAATCAGCAGGTCCGTCTCGTCGATCATGCTTTAACTCATGGCCCGTGTTTTCTTCTTTGAAAACATCACTAGTGAATGCACATTAGCAATCAAGCGAAAAGCCATGCATTATGGATCAAACACTTGCTCTCGTGTAGCTGCAATCACTCGAACATTTGTTGTTTGAAGTCGTTTGCTGACAAGGTCTGCGATTCTTGCTGCATTTGGCAAAAGAACTGAACCACGGACAGGGAAAATGCAAAACAACACACGCTGTCAGAGTCATAATTACAACAATCTAAGGCAGGCGCATTCCATGTTTGCTCACACGTTAAAATACTGAATATCTGAAGCTCTGCAAAACCAACAGGTGCAGAAAGGTTTGCAGTTCCTGTTTGTGGTTGAAATTGCAGGTCACTCAGTGGCTCAAACATGTTTGATAGAGGGTTTTTTTTTTTTTTCATTTCTTTTTTGTCCTTTTCTTTTTTTTTTGTCTCCCCCTCTCCAACCATTAGTCCTGCTGCTATCAGAAAAAGAAGAGATGGCCCTGCCTACTCAGGGACACTGCAATACAGTAGAAAGGCTATGAAGGCTGCAGAGAAGATTTATTCAGTTTTTGGTCTCTACATATTTATGTAGAATCCTACAAATGGCTAACCTAACACACCACTGTTTTATCTATCCATTGCATGAATATGTTTCACGTTCACTTTGGAAACCTCCATAGACCTCCATAGTTTGTGAAGGTCAGGACTTCAAAAAAAATCTTATCTTAGCTAATAACTTGAAAAACATTTTATCTGTCACATCCATGACCATCCAATCAGAGCAACAAGACAAAATGATGTAGTAGACACATGCAGCGTCAGTGCCTGCCTGAAAATGGATTGAAGAATGATTAAACTGCAGCTTTTCTTCATGGACCGTGGAGCACATCTAAATTTGTTAGGGCCCACCCCTACGCTATGAGTCCATAAACGCACCTTAAGCACACACAAACACTCAAAAAAAACACAATCCTAAACAAGCAGCCAGCGGACCTACTGTCATTACGTGTTGCAGAAATCCCACTACTAGAAGATTAATACATAAGTGGTCTCATACATAAAATGAAAGATGAATGTTAAACTCACCGCTACTTCTCAATTGCTGCCAAAAAACTGCCTCCTTCTGTCGTTAAGCTGAGTGAAGTCTCTGGCAGTCTCCATAACATCTACTATTGCCAAAATATCCTTGTGTATGTGAGCACACATCAAATTATTTATTGTGATATTTGCTGTTTTTGTGTCTCTGAAATGAGCACACTGCAGTTTTCCAGCTTCGGAAACCAAAGACAGAGAAAGCACGTTCGTTAGTTTTGCTTAATCCTGATCTGAGTCCTTTTATTGTCCAAAGGTGACACGGGGTGCAAAACAGTTGTGCCCGTGTCTGACACAGGGTAAGCCATGGGAATTCTTTAAACCACTGCGGTTGCGCGGATCAGGTTTTCTGAGTCCCACCTTGTGCATGTTTGGTGCCTGACAGAACAGCTGGGTCATCCGGTTGATGAGACTTGGCTAGATCCAGACAGCAGTCACTAGAACAGTGGATTTCAGCCAGACCTGAAGAGGGCACAGGGTCGGTGGCCGAAGGAGTGTGCAGCAGGAGAAGAGTGGCTGGCTGTGGCAGCAGAGGATGTGGACTGTCCACTACTTTTTGCTGGGGCACATGGAGAGTGGGAAGCCAAAGCTGCACCTGAGTCTGAAGAGTAGCCTGTGTTGGCTTGAGGAAAGGCAGCAGAGGCAACATTACTATGAGCGCCGACAGGAGAGTGAATGTTTGTGAGAGGCTTCAGAGTGGCCCGTTGAAGAAACTAAGGTGGCAGCACACTTGCTAGCAGCAGAAGTTATGGAGCTCTGTTCCGAATAGTCCTCCAAAGATTCACTGTTTTCTGGAGCGAGACCAGTACGCTTGCCAACTTTTGCTGAGGTTGCTCCAAAAAAATACTTTATTTTTCTGTGTTTCCTTGTTCTGAAAGACAGCAGGAAGCTAGAGGTTAACAGCGCTTGACCAATGGTGGGAGTGGCCTCAAGGTCAGAAGGTTCACATCACACATCATACGTTACATCACGTGAGATAACTAGCCAATGCATTTTGGAAAATATTATTTAATGCTTTCTGATAGGTTTGTGGGTTGGGACACAACGCAGCAGGCCTACATGATTTATTTACCTGGTGTTTTTTCCATGATAATTTTTTTTCTTTCCTTATTTTTTTACTTTTTTGGTCCATTTTTGGTCGGCCCGGGCCCTACTGGCCCTACTGGTTCTGCAGTCCATGCGACTACATCTGTAACAATCACAAACTCAATCATTAAAGGTTGTCAGAAAAGCAAAAACATTGCCACTATGGCTACATAGTTCCACCAGCAGCCATGGTATATACCAATGTAACGTAATGATCCATAATGATGGCAAACTTCTGCCGAAGCAGGTTGTCAGAAGAGTGAAAAATTAAGCTTAGTGTTAGTTCATGCAGGACTCGGAAATCATACACCAGGCTGTGATCAGCTGATGGCCATCTGAACCCAATGATCATCTCCCAGCTCCCACAGCCAATCACAGCTCTTGCTCGCAACACAGCAGTTGATTCAAAAATGCCTACATCAATGCTAAAGCACCATGATGCTAATGCTAGCATAGCAGCCCTTCTCGTTTATAGCAAACATTAACAAAAATTTGTTAAAAGAGGCAAAACTGGGCAGAAACAGTGGTGAAAAGGTGATGGCAATGGGTTAAGGGACAGAAGTAATTATGGACTGGCAAAAAAGGGTTCAAAGGGGAAAAATGGGATAGAAGTGGTAAAATAGGTTAAAGGGGGGGAACAGAGGTGAAAAGCATAAATTAGAAGTGAAAAGAGGTTACAGGGTAACATATAAATGGGTTAAAGAAGGGAAAATATGGACAAAGGTGGTAATAATTAGGGAAAGGGGCAAAAATGGGCTGAAACAGGGTTGAAAAGGCTTAAAAAGTGAGGAAAAGAGGCTAAAAGTGGCAGAAATGGGTTTAAGAGCCAAAAATGGGTTCAATGTGGTAAAAATGGAATAAAGGTGGCAAATTAGGTCAAAAGCACTGAAATGCATGGAAACAGTAGTACAGTGGATTTTAAGTGGCAATAAAAGGTAAAAAAAATTGGCAAAAATGGGTTATAAGAGGCAAAAACAAAATACAAAGTAGAAAAAACAGTGGTGAAATTAAAAAAAAAGATCAAAAGATGTCACAGAGTGAAAGAAAAGGGTTGGAAGAGGACTGGCACATATGTGAGAAAGTGGCTAAACTTTAACCTGACACGCCAGATGGATGTGTTTCACACATCCATCTGGCGAAGCTTCGATAGGAAACGTTTGAGAAAAGGCAGAGGCTTTGAAAAAAACTCGGAGTGTGATTGGATGAACAATCTGTCTGTCACATCTCTACGGGCCAATCAGAGCAACAAAACACGTGACATAACTGCTATCGAGCTGCGCGTGAGCAGCTACCGACTTTGCCAAAGTACTGCCCCTCGTCGCTGATTGGTCCTGTCAGTTTCTAACGGGGCCCAAACGGTTCAGATGGAAGCTTTGCAAGATGGATTCGCCAGTGAAAAACAAGGAAACAGGCGTATCATCTGCTTTGCAAGGTTAGCTAAACTTGGTAGAAAGAGCCAAAAATGGGTGGAAACAGTGGTGAGAAGAGTTAAAATTGGCTTAAAAATGAAGTAAAAGAGTGGTTAAAACGAATTGAAAGTACCAAAATAGGTGGAGACAGCAGTGAAAAGAGATAAGAGAGTGGTAGAAATGGGTTAAAAGAGGCAAAAATGGGATAAAAGTAGGGTGGAAACTGGTGATACAGATTCAAAAGTGTTGAAAAGAGGTTAAAGGGTGGCAGAAATTGGTGTAAATAGGAAAAGATAGGATAAAAAGTTGGAAAATAGTTGGAAACAGGGGTGAACAGGACAAAAAAAGTGGTCAAAAGAGGTTACAGAGAGACAGAAATGGGTTGAAAGAGGACAAAATGGGACAGAAGTGCCAAAAATGGCCAGAAATTAGAAATTGGTTAAAAAAGTGGAGAAAAGAGATTAAAAAGTGGCAGAAATTTGTTACAAGAGTAAAAAAAAGGGAAAAGGGTGGCAGAAATGGGTTAAAAGAGCTAAAATGGGTGGAAACAATAGTTAGAGGGTTTTAAAAGTGGCAAAAAAAAGAGTTTTAAGAACGTCAGAAACTGGTTATAAGAGGCAAAATGGGATTGCAGTGGCAAAAGGGGCAAAAATGGACAGAAACTGGTAAAAAGGGGTTAAAAGTTAAACAATTCATATGTCTGAACTCAATGACAGCTACACACACTTTTTACCTCTAAAATGGAGTAGCTGCTAGCACCAACGCCACTGATCCAACACGTCATCAATAAATCACACCTGGAGAAGGCCATTCTCTGGATTTGTCAGGGCCCAGCCAGTTCTGTCGGCAGCCCTGCTACTGGAAAAGCAGGCCAGTAGGAGAGGGGGTTGTGGGGGCAATTGTGCTCAGGCATGGTGGGAAACAGTCATCAACAATCAAGCTCAAAGTAAAAATGCCCTTAGACATGATTTTTTTGTAATGACACTTTGTTCAGTCATAGTTTTTGTTCCATCTAATGTCTAAAATGCAACCTTTTTTTCTCAAATAGATCTGAGTGGTTAAAAATGTTCAGAAATTTGGGTCACAATTTCTTATTAAGAAGATGGTTGTGGGCCCCGAGGCCAAATCACCAGAACTGCTTTACTAGAGTGTTGTACAAAGATGGACAGCCAAGGCACCAAAAATTCCTCCACTGATATCCCAGTTTTTATGGTCTTTACTCGTCTTTACATAGCTCTGAGTTCTTGTCGTCTAAGACCAAGACAAGACTAAGTAGATTCTTGTCACCCCATTCCAACCCCTTATGCTGTGCTAAATTGAAGCCAAAATACCTCTGTCAGACAGGCCCTGACATATTATTCTGGAGATGTCATTTAAGAAAAGATATGGGAACATCGGAGCTGCAGAGCTGACAAGCTGTCCCTTCGGTTAACCGACGCCTACACATTAAACTTACAGATAAAATGTCAAAGATCCCTCTGGTCGGCACAGTCCAGGGCAGAACAGATTCTCGTGTCAGTCTGAAGGAGACACTGAAGGTTAAGGGAAGTTTAGTGACCGTTCTGTGGGTTTATTATATTTTCTTCGGCTTTCCTCGTCTCCTCTACTATTGGAGCGTCTCTTGTTAACAGAGCTGACCATAATAATGTTACACCTACTTTTTTCTTACATCAGTTAACTTATTAATGCAAAACTACTCAAGGAAAAAAAAAACTCTTAAAAAGCATGATGTTAACTATCAGAAATTGAGATGTAAATATAAATATATATTGCATGTTTTAACTTCATAATTGGACCCATGTCCCATCTGTTAACATACAGTAAAAGAGGGCAGGATTTAAGACCTGTACTGCAGCCACTAAGCCACTAGTGGTTGGCAACTGATGACCTGGGGGCCACATGCAGCAGTCCCATCTCACCCAGTGTACCCCCTCCCCAATAGAATAAAGAAATGAAAGACAATCATAGTGTTACCCCCACTTTTTACATCAATATATTTTATAATCATCCAAACTGTTGCTGATTTTAAACTGTGTTTTTCAACAAATTTGTCCTGGACTTGTTTTGTTTCCTGCATTTTGACTAGCAGAATATTTTGCACACAAATTCAGCAGTCTCACAACTAAATTCAGACTTTGCTGAACTATCTCAGGCTTGCAACAAGGAAGACATCAGCTCCAACATACCTTTAGCAGATTTTCCAGCTGCAGTGGAGAACTACTCCTACATAATTCTGTAGCCTGTTTTATGCGTGTGTGGATGTTCTAGGATCCCCTTGTCCTTCCACAAGCCTGTGGTAAGCATCAAGCAGAAACAGCATAAGTAGGCCTTTCCTATGCCTACAAGAAAATCTGTTTATTAGATATAAAATAAAGGAGGAGCTGGGGTGGAGGAAAGTGGAATATTATTGGGCGAGAGGCAGGGTACACCCTGGACTGGTCGCCAGTCAATCTGACATATAGACATGGAGAGTCTTTGGTGGGAGGTTGGAGAAAGGCGGAGTACCCGAAGAGAACCCACGCATGCACAGGGATAACATGCAAACCCTGCACAGAAAGGCCCTGACTGGGAAGCAAACCAGGGACCTTCTTGCTGTGAGGCAACAGCTCCTGTGCCACTGCTCAGCCCCAAATTTAAGGGCCTGACTGGGATACAAACCCTCAGTCTCCCAGTACAAAGTCAGCAGGGAAACCCACTGAGCTATCAAGCATCTCAGGATAGCCAGGCTAGAGCACTTTAAATATGGCAGCATGAGTGCAAGCCAATAGTGTGCTTAGAACAAATCAGCTGGTCATCAGCTGATGACAGCTTGTGTGAGATGAGCTGATGATGATTATATGCCAGCACTCGACTCCGGGGCCTATCTGAACTATTGCAATATGCTTGATTTTTTTTCCAATACTGTTATTGCAATTTAATATGCAATTATGTTTAATTTCCTGATCTTGTGTATTTTCAAACAAAAAAAATAATAAATCATTCTATATTTTAACAAATAGGATATTTGGCTGATCAAGACTTAACACTTTTGAAAAAAAATATACAATTGCCATTATTTTGACTCAGAATTGTTGTATTAAAGGGAATGATCTTTTTCATGTCATTCTCAATTAATATAAGCATTTATAAAAATAAGAAAAATATTTTTTATAATTAATCTAGAAAAAAAATACACTTAAATGTTTGCATAATTTTTATTGGATAACATCTTTGCCTCAAAAATACATTAAACTGGTATTTTAAAACACAGTTCAGGCCAAAGAAGTACTGCACCTTCAGTGTTTTTTATATTTTAATAGGATATATTGCAATTTGAATCCAAATTTCAATTAATTTTCCAGCCCTATTAAAATGGACCTTAAGTATAACACTCAAGCACAGAATAGCTGGCCATGTTTATTTTAAAAAATGCCAATTGAAATGTTATGACGACTGCCTAAAATTACATTTAACTATCACTAGACTAATTTTATTTGCTTTATCTCCCTTAAAGACCATCTTCCTTCAAGACAATGCTATAGTGCAGATCCGTCTTCTGGACCTGACCCATCTGGGAAGCCTCCATTACCTCTACCTCCAGAATAACAGCATCTCAGCTCTGGAGCCTGGCGCCTTTCTCAGCCAGGGACAGCTGCTGGAGCTCGCCTTAAACGGCAATCTCATCCACCTGGTGACCGCAGATATGTTTCGAGGTCTGGAGCACCTCCGAATCCTGTACCTTGCAGGGAACCAGATCACCAGAGTGCAGGACTTCACCTTTAGAGGACTGCAGGTTGGTGAGCGAGGAGAAATGATTGAAAGTGTGGGTGGAAGGGAAGCAATGATTCATCCTCCTTTTGTTTTAAGTGTTCCAAAAAACATAATCCCTTTTATGTTAAGTGTACAAAGCTTGGCTTTTAGCAAAGCTGGAGCTATTTAATATCAGATGCCTTTCATGGATTATACAGAATGACGTGTGCAACTGTAAATCCAATTCAAAGCAACATGTCTGACTAATCCCTGCCATACAGTAATACACTATAGTCTGAGTCAGGTGGAATTAAGTCATCCTGCAGTCACATTTGACACTTTTCCTCCTCCTTTAACGTGCATGTTTCATATTTTCCTTTCCTTGCCTCATGTTTTTTCTGTCACTGGTTGCAGCGTCTGCAGGAACTCCACCTGCAGGAAAACAGCATAGAGCTGCTGGCAGAGAAAGCTCTGTCAGGTTTATCATCCTTGGCCCTGTTGGATCTGAGCAGAAATCACCTCCGCACCCTTGGAGCCTCATCCCTCAAACCGCTCGTCAGTCTGCAGGTGCTACGTGTCACAGGTAGGCAGAGTGAGGGCAGAATTCATAAGCCGCTGTAATACAAAAATGCAGACATAATCCTGACAGTTTAAATTTTAGTCAAAGTCCCTTGAAAAACAGCCTCACAACCACACTTCTGGGAACTGAGACAGCCCAAGAATGCATTGCAGCAGCCACTTCTGACAGCCTCATGTGAATGAAAATTATGTGCCCTTAAACATATTTTGCATATCAAAAGGTTTCAGCCAACAATAAACCTTTCATGAGAAAGAAAATCCCTCAAAGACACAATTAAAGGGAATGCATTTAAGGAACAGACGCTCAAAAAGAGAGCGAGTCCTGCAGTGAGTGCCAAAAGTTTGAATTAGACCGAGCACATTAAAGTTGTTTACCATGCAATATCACTTCAGCATCCATTTAGGAACTCTGAGCTTTTGGTCCAATCCTGTGATCCTCTGTAGTAGGGGTGTAACTACCCATTGATTTGGGTGGATATATTGGTATACAGTATATATTGGTTGATTAATTATCCAATCCAATCAATAGAAAGTACAAAAACTGATCAACACAGTCATCTTTAAGCTATGCTTTTATTTTGAAGTTCCTCCCACGCACCAGTTAACAGTTGTCCAACACAGGCTAACAGCTAGTCACCGAGGTCAAGAGGAAGAGGAGCATCTCCACTCCTCTCTTGGCTCTCTAGGACATATTTTATACAGACTACACCAGGGAGGGACTCTCACCTTTATTTGTCAACTACATTTGCATTTTCTATGTAGATAGAAATGGCTGAGCCCCTAAAAAGCTAAATGGGCCCTTCTCAGACTCATCTAATAATATCAATGCATGCACTTTGGATCAGTATCATTCGTGTTTGCTGTCTGGCTTACATGCATCTCTTGATCCTGGTTTTGATCGGCTTTGGAGCTGACTAAAAAGCATCTGTTGCAGGTCTGAGCATGGCTGTATACACAGACATTACTGTTTTAACATTTAAGTTCCACCCCCAGCTTTTTTGTTACAAAAATAAAGAGGATGGGGGTTTGCATTTTTATGCAGGCAACAGTAACTAAAACGTGTGTTTTGTAGCATTCACCAAACAGTGGCTTTCTCTTTGGCACTCTCCCATAAAGTATCGACTGGTGAAGAACCCAGTCAACAGTTGTATGCAGAGTCTCTTCCATCTCGGCTGCTATAGCTTTTAACTGCTTCAGAGTCATAGGTGTCTTGGTGGCCTCTCTCAAGTCTCCAAAATCAAACAAATCAAAACTGTATCTTGGCAGATTTTGTGGTAACAGAAAACATTATAATGTCCAAAGAATATTGCATATATCATGGCAAAACTGGTGATTCACACCCCTTCTTAGTAGAATTATGGTTTGCTCAGTTTGCTTAAAGTTCTGGTAAAAAGTTTGAAATACTATAAGAAACAGCTTTTTTAAAAGATATTAACGTCGTAAAACTTTGATTCCCTTCTGTCTCTTTAATACAGAAAACCCGTGGCGTTGTGACTGTGCTCTCGGCTGGCTGAGAACTTGGATCAGAGAAGACGGTCAACGTCTTTTGAGCTCTGCTGAACAGCGTCGGCTGATGTGCTCTGAACCACCTCGTTTGTCCCATCTCAGTTTGGTGGAGGTTGCTCCCAACAGCCTGGTTTGCATCCCTCCTGTGGTGCAGCTGGAGCCGAGTCACCTGACTGTGCGACTTGGGGAAAGCCTCCGAGTCTCCTGCCAGGCCTCGGGGTACCCTCAGCCCCAGGTGACCTGGAAGAAAGCCTCCCATGGTAAACCCCAGCTGTCTCCTCGTGGTCTGGTTCAAGAGTTGGGACCCAACGGTGAGCTCTTCAGGCCTGGGACTGCTGGAGGAGTGGTGACCGCTCTGCCCAGCAGTGGAGGGATGAAGGTCAGAGGTGTGGGAGGGATCCAGGGTCCTGTGAGGGGGACTGAGGAGGGCGGTGAGAGGGACAGCTTTGATCCAGACATGGGGAGTGGTATGCTCTTCCTCAGCAATGTCACTGTAGCTCATGCTGGGCGCTATGAGTGTGAAGCATGGAATCCTGGAGGTGTCGCTAAAGTCACCTTTCACCTGGCTGTCAACATGTCATCTTCTTCATATTCATCCCAGTTCTGGCCTCGCCTGAATACACACTCCTTTGTTTCTTCCTCATCTAACTCCTTCTATCAGCCAGAGGTCCTGGATGTTAGCCAGGAGCCACTTTATGAACAGGACAGCATGGACTTTAACGCTCTTGGACCTGCTACACAAACAGCCATAGCTGTTGGCATCTCCTTGCTTGCACTCACCGCTGTTCTCCTCTTGATCATGATCTACACTCGCCACCAGCAGATCCGCAAAGAAGAAGGCGGCTCCTTCTGCACCAGCAAGGAAGAGAGCATCCTCTATGTGAATGACTACTCTGATGGACCCACCACTTTTGCACAGCTAGAGGAATACCGCGATGACCACGGCCATGAGATGTATGTACTCAACAGAACCAAACCAGTCCTGGGTTCCACGTCCTCCAGGTGTCCCATGATGGCTGGGTTCGTCCAGCAGAAAGGCATGAAGGAGGCTCTCCTCGACCATGAAATGGTGCAGACTCTTACCCGATCAGGGGGGATGGGGCTTCGTAGAAACCCTGCAGATGGAGGAGAGGGACCCCTGACGACAGACCCAGAGGAGCTCTTCCTCAGTCAGAGCCTCCTCTTTGGATCGCAGGTTGCTTACGAGATCCACTGCTAAGGGGGCAAAATTTGCTCTGATATGAAAAAATATAATGGAGGACTTCATTAAAGACATAAAAGGAATTCTCTTTGGTGCAAAGATAGCAAGCATCATGTAATTTTGTCTTTAAAAAAGGACAGGGGTCCATCACTGACCCTCACCTGATTGACTGTATGACATTAATATGAATCAGAAAGATAAACAGGATAATTCAAAGGGAAAAAAAATAACAGAACTACACCTTTTGTCAATAAGTCAACCCTTTAAAGATGAAAATGGCTTACTTGCGAGAAATGGTGCAGCACTTAAAGGGAACTGACAAAACTGGATGGCACTTTACAATACTGTACATATAATTTGCATAGTTACTATAGGTAAGGAATGAATAAGTAAAAGCTAGTTAACCAGAGAACAAACAAAAGACACTAAATAGGCATAACTAGTTGGTAAAAAAAAATGTGATATCTGCTTGTTAACCAGGAATGTAAGAATAATGAATATGTAATCATAAAAGATTGAATTACTGAATTAATACCAGGTGTGATTATCAATATAAAGTATTCAGTTATTAAATAGAAATTGATGAGGATTTTTTTTTTTTTCAATCTACCCATTAACTAATGACTAATGAGCTGTTAACTGTACATTGTTCCTATGAAAATTATCAGGTAGTCAAACAGCAGTGTGTCCTATTATTTACCTGATTGATTTGCAGATATTTATCTATAAGTTAACCAGCAGCTAGTGTCTCATTAGTTCTCTGGTTTACTAGCAGTTAGTTGCCAGTGTTTGCCCTGGCTAACAAGAGGTTAATTGCTCATTTGTCCCCAAGTGTCATAGTTTCTCATTTGTTCTTTGGTTAACTAGTAGGCTAGTTCAATGCCAGTAGGTTTCTCTTTCATTCTCTGGTAAACAAGCAGTTAGCTGCTCTTTAATTCCTCGACAAAACAGCTGTTAGTAGCCCAAATTTTCCTGATAAATTTGCAGTTACTCCTTAATTTCTGCTGGCTACTTGTAGTTAGTTGCACTTGTATTTCTTGGTTATTTCGCAGTTAGTTGCTCATTCATTCCTTGGTTAACTAGCAGTTAGTTGCCCTGATATCCCCTTGCAAACTTGCAGTTAATGGCTAATTAGCACTTAGTTTATCCCGTATTCCCAGATCAACTAGTTAGTTCCTCATATGTATTGGTTTACCAGCAGTTAGATGCTAATGTTTTTTAAGGTTAACTAGCAGTTAGTTGCCCTTATAGTCCCTGACAAACTTGCAGTTAGTTGTTCTTATATTTACTGCTTTACTAAATGTTAATCCCTCATGTTTATTGGTTTACTAGCAGCTACTTGGCAATGTTTTTCAGGTAAATTAGCAGTTAGTTGCCCATTGTCCCCTGGTAAACAGGCAATTAGTTGCTCTTATTCTCTGGTTAACTAACTGGCCGATAGTCCCTTGCAAACTTGCAGTTAGTTGCTCTTTAATTTACTGGTAAGCTAGCAGTTAGTTGGCAATGTTTATCAGGTAAATTAGCAGTTAGTTATCCATTTGTCCCCTTGTTAACAGGCAGTTAGTTCCTCTTATTTTACCTGGTTAACCGGCAGTAAGTTGCTCATTTGTTCCCTGGTTAACTAGTAGTTACTTGCCAATGTTACCTTAGGTTAACTAGCAGTAAGCTGCTCATTTGTTACCTTGTAACAATGCCAAATCTAGTGTACATTAACTAACATTTAGTCACGTATTTGCCCACATGTTCATCATTTTTAGACCTGGTCACTAGCATTTAGTCTTTTCCTGATAAACGAGCTGTTGCTCACTTGTTCCCAGGTTAACTAGCTGTCCTTTTCTCATTCTACCTCCATCCTGAGCAGCAGTTTGTAAGTCGTTATTAACAGGGAGAAGTTTGTTGCTGATTCATTTTCTAGTTAACTAGCTGTTAGCTTCTGATCCATTTCCGAATCAACTATCTGTTAGCTTTTGATCCATTTTCCAGTTAACTAGCTGTAAGCTTCTCATTTATAGTTTAAGCTTTTGATCCCTTTCCTAAACTAGCTGTTAGCTTTGGAGCTATTTCATAGTTTACTAGGTGTTAGCTTTGGAGCCATTTCATAGTTTACTAGCTGTTAGCTTCAGAGCCATTTCATAGTTTACTAGCTGTTAGCTTTGGAGCCATTTCATAGTTTACCAGCCGTTAGCTTCAGAGCCATTTCATAGTTAACAGTACGTTCGCGTCTGATTCTTTTCCTATTAACTAGCTGTTAGCTTTGGATTCATTTCCTATTCAACTTTCTGTTAGCTTTGGATTCATAGCTTTTAGCCTCTCATTACTTTCCTATTAACTCACTGTTAGCTTCTCATTCATCGCTGTTAGCTTTTTTATTTATTCCCGAGTTAACTAGCAATTAGCTTTTGATTCATTCACCAGCAGTTAATAACCTTGGTTAACTAGCAGTTTATTCCTTTTCATGCTAACTAGCAGTAACCTTCTCATTTTTACTCTAGTTAACCTTGTGATTAATTCTTTGGTAAACCAGAAGTTACTAGTTTATTCGTTTGTGGTCAACTAGCATTTAGTTACTCATTTATTGCGTAGAAACAATACCAGTTTAGGAGCTAGTTGATTAACATTTCCAAGGTTAACTAACAGTCATACTTTTCTTCGTTTACTATCTGTTAGATTTTCATTCATCTCTGGTTAACTAGCAGTTATTTATTAACTTCTTACCTAGTAACGATGCCTATTTTCTGTCTTATTGTAAAGTGTTACCCCGACCTGATTTAAAAAAGTGACTCTTATTTTGTACCTTTTCTTTACGTTATGTTTTCTGTGTTTGGTCAGTGTTTTGTGCAATGTAATAGAGCTAAATTTCACTGTGAAGTACTGCTGTTTTGTGGACCCTGTTGCAGATCCCATTAGAAATAGTCCTCAACAGATCTTTTACTGAAATTGCATTGTCATTGCCCGTGTGTTTGGGTGGACGAGGGCGGGTGGATTTAATTAAAAAGATTTATTTTGAATGCAGCTAAGAGTCTTTTTTTAAACCATTGCATTGTATCTCTCGATGTTAACATGCCATGTTTTTTCTACTCATTTGTTGGGAACAATAGAATGAAGGGACTAACATCTCTGTTGTATCTACTGTGGAAAAACTCCATTAACATCAGTCTGTAACAACACTACTACTGTGAATATGGCACATTTTGTCTTTGGTTTCTTCATAATAAAATGTATTTTAAATGATTCAGCATTTCTTCTCTGCCAAAGGGCAACCAGTCTTTTTTAAACCAATGGTTTGTTTGAAGTGGGCTTGTCAGGGGTGCTTATCCTTGATGAGTGGGCTGTATGACGGTCAGCACAGCCACTGTTTGAAGAAGCCAGACACAGTGCAGACACAGACTGTAGAAAAATCACTTACATAAAAGTTTGATACAAAAAAAGATATGACTTTAGGTATATGTTTTATATTTTTGATTATTTTCCTGCTTTACCTTGACATCAGCTGTTTTTTTTTGTTTGTTTGTTTTGTTTTGTTTTTGAGCTGTATTTTGGTAAATTGATGATGTTGATCATCAAACTGATGTTCCCACTCAGTGGTTTAGAGAAGAGAAGATAATACAAAAAAACAATCATACAGTGGCAAAAATTTGATGCTAATGATGAGTATACACTGAGTGGATAAAAGCAAATTCATAAAGTTAAACAGTATATTTCTCAAGGGTGATTCATTAGCTGGCTAATTAGCTAGTTGATGAAAGAGTTTTAAATGATAAAAGGGTTTTAGAAAAAAGTGATTTTATTTATTCTGGCTGCCTACTGAAGTCATTCCTTGTAGTTAAAAATAAGAGAGGTTATATAACTAGCAAACTTGGCAACCTGCGAGCATGGTAGGGGGAGATGAAATGTACATAAATGAACATTTTCCTCATCCCTACAGGTAATAATCTCTTTAGAAAGGAAATAAAACAAATTAAAATCCTTACTACTATGCACAAGCCAGAAATTCATTATGTGTATGAGAATTAGAGGAATGAGCTGGCCATCAAGTTTGCAAAGACACTTGTATCTGCTAATTAATAAGCATTTATGGATGGAGCAATAACAGCATGGCACTCACTGACAAAGCTGGAGCACAGACGTCTCATATGAGACTTGTTTGCACAATTAAGAGAAGAGTTAGCCATACTCGATGTCTAATATGTCCTTGGAGGGGCTGTCAAAGTGGCAAACACACTCTTTGTTCAGTGGACTAGAGTTTTCTGTGATGACACCATGGCATTCAGCTGTAAAGAAGCCAGGCATTTCAACATTAGATTCAGTCTCAGAACCCATCTGAAAAACCATATGGACAAAAGTATTCAGCCACCTGACATTTACACCAACAGGGACTGCAGTGACATTATATTAAAATACATGTGCTTTAATATGAAGGTGCCGCCCCTCCCTGCTTTTTTTTTTTTTTTGCAGCTATAACAGTCTCTACTCTTCTTGGAGGAATTTCTACAAGAGTTTGGAGTGTTTATGTGGGAATTTGTGCACATTAATTCTTTAGAATATTCCAGTTCATCTCAAAGATGCTCAGTGGGGTTAAGGTCAAGGTTCTGAACAGTCAAGTTCTTCCACACCAAACTCATCAAGCCATGGCACAGTTATTTTGGAATATAAAAGGGCCTTCCCCAAACTGTTGCCACAAAGTTGGAAGCATAGCATTGTCCAAAATGTCTTGGTATTCTGAAGCATTAATATTAATCTTCATTGGAGATAAGGGGCTGAGCCCAAACCCTAAAAAACAACCTCAGACCATTATCCTTCCTCCGCCAAACTTCATAGTTGGCACAGTGCAGTCAGGTAGGTAATATTCTCCCGGCATCAGCCAAACCCAGACTCACCTTCCTGTGATTTGTTACTCCACATAACTTATTTCCACTGCTTCACAGTCCAGTGTTGGTGTGCTTTACACCTCTCTAACATTGGACTTGGTGATGTGAGGCTTGCATGCAGCTGCTCAGCCATGGTAACCAATTCCAAAGCCACCACACAGTTTTTATGCTTACATTAATGCCAGTGGAAGTTCAGATCTCTTCAGCAGAGTGTTGGCAAGTTTTATGCACCATGCACCTTAGCAGATGATAACCCCACTTTGGGATTTAACGAGTTCTTCCACTTAATGGCTGAGTTGTTTTTGTTTTTTAGTGCTTCCACTTTCTCATAATATCAAGATCAATATTGACTATGGAATATCTGGCAGGGATACAATTTCACGAACCGTCTTATTGCAAAGGTCGCCTTCATCACAGTGCCACGCTTGAAGTCACTGAGCTCTTCAGACTGACCCATTTTGCACCACAAATGTTTGAAAATGGAGTGTGCATCGCTACACGCTCGATTTTATTCACCTCTGGCAACAGGTCTGACTAAAACACCTGAATTCATTAACTAACAGGTGTGGCTAAACACTTTTGTCCATACAATGTGTATTTCTTTGGAAATCATAGCCAAGACATGCTATTTCATGTTTTTCTTTTTATTCGTGTGGCAGCTTGTGATGAACCTCCTCTCACCCTCATCCCGAACGCTTCACACTCAGTGACAAACCGCTCCAATTCCTGCTGGTCCCCAGCAGAAGAAGCCAACAGAACAGCATCATCTGCATTAAGCAGAGATGAATTCCTGAGGTCCATGAACCAGAAACCCTCCTTTCCCTAACTGTGCCTTGAGATCCTGCACATGAAAATCATAAACAGAATCGGAGATAGGAGAAACCCTGAAAAAGGTCAGCGTTCACCGGGAAAGGAGTCCGACTTTGAGGTTAGGATGCAAACGCAACTCTCACTTTGATTACAGGGACCATGATGGCTCACTGGAGCAGCCATGGGACCCCGTACTCCCGCAGTACCTCCCACAGGACACGATCATAAGCCTTGTCCATATCCACAAAACACATGTAGACTGGATGAGCAAACTCCCATGCTCCCTATATGTATATCTTGTATGTCAGTTGAGAAACTGTGAATATTAAAAAAATAATAAAAAAATGCTAATGTAAAAAAAAAAAAAGATAGTTTTATAAAAGCCAAATTCAAAAAACCAGTACAACAACTGAAATCACCTCTGAACAGGTGAGACTAAAAGCATTTTGAATGAAAAAAGAAGACTGATATGTATTTTTTTTTTTTTATCATTGTGCTTATGGGTATTATTAGTGTATATGTAAGCACAAAACTCCTGCTTTCCCATTTCTATATACTATATCTAGATCAGTGGTTCTCAAACAGTGTGGTGAGGCACACTGGTGCACCTTGAGATAAGTTAAGGTGTGTTGTGGGAATTTTTACTACTATATGTTATTAATAAAGTCTGTCTGGTGTGTCAGGGTAGCGCTCTGTTAGACGGAGTGCTCATGGATTCTGTGGATACTACATTGGATGTAGATAGGAAGAGAAAGCACATATTTCCCCAAACCTTGAACTAGTGCTTTGAATACCAACAGAGTTTGATAAAACTAATCAAAATGGAATAAAATACAATGGAAAACCGTCCTGGTCTATCTGGCATGTCATTAAAAAAACCAATACACATCCACCATATGACATCAGCACTGAAAAGATAGATAATCCAATGAACTGCATGTGAAATAAATTACTTTTCCACATAAAACTAAACAGAGAATTTCAGATTTGGCTGTATGTACAGACTCAACAACAGCAGAGCTAATATCAGCCACAAAGGTAGAAAAAAAGAAGCTGACAGAAATCCATCACAACAGCTCCTTATCACACCTGACGACGGATTATGCAGCCTATCTCACACAATGGAATAGAGAATACTCTTTTTTCCAGTAGTACCATGTAGCAAATGGATTTCCTTTGTGCCCACTGTGATACAATCCTCAGGATGTGTCATTACATGTCCAAAAGTACAATGGTTGTCATGGGCACGACGGCTGAAGCTCAAAATGTCCAGTTTTCAGCAGGACTAACAGCTTGATTGTCATCTCGAGGAGGTTGCAATTTCTCACTGACTGCATGCCAAGTGTACTAAACTGTTGTTTCATTTTCCTACACAGTGCACCTCCTCTAATCACTCGGCATTATTTTCCAGACAACCTCACCAGTGTACCTGCAGGCGTGCGCTGTTGATCAGAGACCGTCATAATTGATTGAACAGCCAGAAAATTATGCAAAACTAATACTAATGATTGCAGTGGTGTGAAAATCAAGGTTTTAATGTTCTGCTGCTGCTGAATGCAACCCACCAAGGGCACAGGATGTGTTTTTACCTTTTCCAAATTGAACCAGCGCTGTGCAGTGCTGCATGGGTCACTGTATATGGGCTATGAGAGTGGATTATTCAACCAACGGTGATACAGAGAAGAGGTCAATGGCTATTGACGGGGTATTAAAAATACCAGAAAGCAGATCTTAGAGTTACTTCCAAACTCTGAATGTGTTTTATATACTTGTGTGGGAGACTACAGTCCTGGCTCAGGGAGATGAAAGATTCAAGGACAGTCAGAGATTGTTGTAGGTATTAAAATTCAGTGTACTATCAAGGAAAAAGTGCAGAAAATTCAACTCAAATTCATTAATGCTCTTGTTGAGACACATGTTTATGCAGTTTAGATAATGGATGCATGCCAGTTGTAATTGCTGAGATGTTTCACAAGTCAGATACCTATTTCTCTTTTAAAAGTGAAGGTTACCATCAATCAACGCATGAGACACGGCGAAGGATGCAGAGGAGTGAGACCTCCTGTTTCTCATACTAATGCTCTGTCTTTTGTCATTTTCTTCCCCCAGCCCACCTTCTTTCATGTTCCTTCTCTCATCTCTTCTCCGAACTTGGGTGAACACGGGGGGAATGAATTTTTTTGTCCGAGGTCAAATATGAGATATCTGGGACTGAATTATTAATGCATTCCTGCACGGCCTCTGAAACCACTTTTCCCAGAAGAAGGGTCTGAACAAATTTCTTTGTAATATATTTTGTCACTTATGTTGTGCTTGCATGTCATCCTCGCATATTAGTTTTAGCATTAAAGCAGCTTTCATGCCATACTTTACCCATCCTTGTCCAATTTTTTCTCTGTTTTATGCACATTATTATGTGAATCAAGTGCCACATGAAACTGTCCTGCAGTGATATTCTCCGTATTAGGCTTACAGTGCTACAAAAAACTTGCCTCACTCCTAAGTTCTTATGTTTTTGCATATTTGACACTTAAATGTTCAGATCAGCAAACAAATGTTGATATTGGAGAAAGACAACCTGAGTAAATACAAAGTGCAGTTTTTAAATGATTTCATTTGTCAACCCTTTATGGTGCAAGGAACCATATATGGTCACTTCTGTCGTGGCTTTCCCCCCCAACTCTCTCTGATACACTAGAATGATTTCCTCGCCCTATCGGTGGAGATCATCACATGAAATCCAACCAATCAGCAGTGGCTCATAGTGTCTAAAACTTTCTGTTTCTTCCAGAACTTGAAAAATGCAGTTTTACATCTCTTTTAGTCTTAAATAAACAGCCCTAATATCAGTTCCAACCAAGATAATCTGATAAAAACTCACAAATTAAAAACAAAAGAATATCAGAGCTAAATGTCAAGATAGGTTGTGTTTGTGTAGAGTTTCTAGCTGAAATTTTAGCGTGAAAAATGTGGGAGCCATATTTGATCAAACACCCATTTAGGGGTGTAAATTGTCTATATTAAGACATATGGCCAACTTGTGAGCAATTCTGAGGGTATTTTCTTGACAAATAAGTTATAATGTGGGATAATTGTGTTCTATAGTAGAAATAGATGTTGGCACAGGTTTAAAAAATCAAAGTGTAATCCAGTGGTAAATTTAACCAATTTATGGACATTTTCAGGGTTTAAATAGTAAAATAGGTGTGATTTTTGGTCAGTTTTATAACCTAATAACAGCTTTATTGTGCTTATCAGTTTTTAAGTTTTTGCCATGGGCCTTCTTCCTGCTTAAATTAATTCAGACATGCTGTGTCTGTGATATTTTAGTTTTTCTGGTGGAGTTATGAAAAGACGTCCATCCATCCATCTATCTATCCATCCATCTATCCATCCATCCATCAATCCATCTTCTTCCCCTTATCCAGGGTCGGGTCATGGTGGCAGCAGGCAAAGCAGGTCAATCCAGGCGTTCCTCTCACCCGCAACATTTTCCAGTTCCTCCTGGGATTCCAAGGCACTGCCAGGACAGATTGGATATGTAATCCCTCCAGTAAGTTCTGGGTCTGCTTCAGGGTCTCCTCCCAGTAGGACGTGTCCAGAAGACCTCCACAGGAAGGCGCCCAGGAGGCATCCTGATCAGATGCCTGAACCACCTCAACTGGCTCCTTCTGATGCAAAGGAGCAGCGACTCTACTTCGAGATCCTTCCGTATGTCCGAGCTCCTCACCATATCTCTAAGGCTGAGCCCAGCCACCCTCCTGAGGAATCTCATTTCAACTGCTTGTACAAGCGATCTCATTCTTTCGGTCATTACCCTGAGTTCATGACCATAGGTGAGGGTTGGGACAAAGATCGAGCAGTAAATCGAGGGCTTTGCCTTTTGGCTCAGCTCCCCCTTCACCACAACCGTACAGTACAGCACCTGCAAAATTGCTGATGCTACACCAATCCGCCTGTCAACCTCACAGTCTATTCTACCCTCACTCTTGAACAAGACCCCAAGATACTTGAACTCTATCACTTGGGGAAAAGACTCCCTCCCCATCCAGAAGGAGCCGTCCAAAAAAGTGATAATACATACACATAATACGGATTAAATATGTGATTTTAGTCTGTTTTACAAAAGTAAAACAGCTACATTTTAATTAATTGGCATCAATCCGCTCTTATTGCTGCTACAGAAAGTGGTTTAATATTTGTGATTATGAGTTCTGTTGGAATTATAAGATAAAACTGGTCATACCACCAATACTTACACAGTATTCTTAAGCTAGTCCTGTCTTGCCTGGTCAGAATCTGAAGGAAACCTCACCATGTCTCGTAAAATAAATATTTTGTATATAAAAAACATTGTAATATGCAAGAAAATACTCATTCAACTTTGTGTTTATTTTCCATTATTAATATCTTAATATGCAAAGGCTTTATGGATTTTTTTTCCCATTAACAGGCAAGGTCAGTTCATTGATCTTGATTTTCTATAATGTGAAAAATATATACAAGTGATAAAAGTAAAAAAGTAGTGGTATGTCCACCAATAATATTCTAGGGCTTAAACTTAGAATTTCCCAATTTCAAAGAGTGCCCTATAAAAGGTTAAAGGAAAAAAACATTCAAACCTAGCTGGTCCTTTGTGAAAAGGTAAGTGCCTCCTAAACCTTACAACTGGTTGTTCTACCCTTGGTGACAAATGTAAGCAAGCATTTACCATGACTGGCAATAAGGCTGTGGAGGAATTCTGTCCCACTCTCTTTTGCTGATTTTTTTTTTTTTTTTTTAATTTCAGCTACACTGGAGGGTTTTTGTTCATGACTCGGCTGTTAAGTCATGACCCCCCATGGGGGTCTGACGCCTCTCTGTGCCACCCAGTGTACACTGCACCCAGCCACCATGCCTGTCCCTGCAGGTGGTTAGTGCACAGTGGGGCCGCACCTGTAACTCCTTGGGGTTGGACCCAACCAGGCCCATGGAGAGATGCCCCAGCCAATTTTTAATCTTGATTAATAATCGCATTTATTTGAATGAATAATTATTTTGATAATAGTAAATGTTTTAAGGATAACCAAAATATTTGTCTAAAATTAAAATTTGTTTGATGATCTAAATAAGGGGTGCCCAAATTCTTTTCAGTGAAGGGCCAAAAAATGAATCGGGGTGGAGGGTCGCGGGCCAAAACTAGACATTCATATTGCAGTGCATGAAAGAAATATTTAGACTGCTGGCAGTGGGAAATAAAAAAAATCAAAAATTCAAACATGGGCAGCGGGCCAAAAATAATCGCTCGGGCCCCAAATTGGACAGCCCTATCTAAATAATTTAAGCGTCACAGATAAATGCTAAAATGAACAAAAAGACATCAAGAAGTGGGACAGTACTTTTTCACATTACTGTTCATCTGTTGTTATATTTGTGATGTTTGAGTTATTGATCAGGGATGAGAATGCCATGCCAAGGAGGAGCATTACTGCCAGTAGGTTTGAACGGGTTAACAATGCTGAAATGTTATAAAGCATTGTAGGGTAATTGATTTCACATTTAACAATAAAATATGGATTAGAGGAAGTTTTGAATGTTTTTGTTGCCTGCAGAGAAAATGTTGGAAAGCAGAAGCAGAAAGGAAACAGTAATCAACCCCCATGTGTGCTGATTCACCCCCTCCTCTAATCGCATGTTTGTCAAGGTACTGTTTGATTACATCTACAAGAGGAGCACCGTGTGCCTTGAATGAATTGTAAGCTGGCAGTTTGGTATTCAGGGCATGGATGAACAGCGTGTGATTTCTGCACACACACGGCATTCAAATGATTGAAAACCAGACAATAAATCAGGTCAAAACTACATTTTTCAAGCAATAGCAGGTCTGTCAAAGAAACAAAACACAGTATACACAAATTCAATCTCTTTCTTTGGTTACAATAAAAGAGGCAGCGGGGTCACAGAGTCCTGCAGAGAGAGAAAAACGTCAATGAATCACGCTGAATTTGAGTGTCTTTCTAGAAATCTAAAAAGCACTTCAGTCCTTTATTAAGGGTCCTTTCTCTTCTAATGGACCAGAGAGCTGCACAACACAACAGCACAGTAATTGGTCACCTGTGGGAAAAAAAAAATGAGAGCAAAAACATCCATTAGTTCATATTTTGGAAAGCAGCGCATAAATAGACCCCATAATGCAGCCTATTCAGTTTGTTTATAGGCCTGACATACTCAATGCTTTACGGTCAAATGTTGCATATTTGAAACTCAAGTTCAGGGATATGTTTCTGCATTCATGTGATAAAGTTTACATTGTCCTTATTTATTCTATGATCAGTTTCAAACTGAATTAATAAATCAAGGGGTACTTCTTCCAAAGACTTAAGAATGAAGCTGCACATTTTGAAATCTGAAAATGACAATATGTTGTTTTAAATAACAATTTTTAAAAGTCTTTTTTTTGTTGGGTGTTGTGCTTTTTGGGGCCCTATATCCAAGTGGTTTATTTTGTCAAAAAAATATAACAAAAGGGTAAAATTGCAAAGGGTTAAACTAGAAGCGTAAATGTGCTATTCAAATTGTCTGCAAAATTTTTTATGCTTTTGAACATGCATGCAAAATCAACTTTTAACCACTCAATTAGGAGTAACTAATGCATTTATCACATATGCATTAACCCATTTCATAAAATGTCAAATTACTCCTGTTGAGAAGATGAAATACTTGTCTATTTCTGCTTGCAGTTTAATTTCTTCTGTGTTGTCTCCAAGACCTACAAGTAAACACAACTCTGACTTTGTGTTTTGGCGAATTTTGTAAGGACAGACCAACAAGAGAGAGTAAACAGTGCTAAATACAACAGTGTAGGTCCCTGGCAGGTTTAGAGAATCCACAAATGTGAGGTATGGTACAAACAGTCCTGTGTAACCCAGCTACTGTGCCAGCACTCTGACCTGTTTCTCCTAAAAGAGCCACGCTGACTGGCATCTGCTGAGGCTAATACATCTATTATTGATAAGTACCTTATACAACCAGCCACAAAAAGACTGAACTATCCCTTTAAACAATTCCTCTTATTCAAGGTTGCATCGATGTACACTTTCCTCTCACAGAAGGCAAAAAAACACCCCAAGAATCACAGAGCATGCAATCAAAATCAGCGACACCACTCAAATCTAACTCTCAGACCTCTACAGTGTCGTACAAAGAAAGGCAGACTCCTTCACTAATGACCCTTCACATCCATTCACCAGTCTTTTCAGCTCTTCCCTTCAAGCAGCCGTAAAGCACCTCTGACAAAAAGAGAGTTCTTTCATTCTTGAAGCAATATCAAGGACAAAAACTATCCTTAACCTTTAATGCAGCTGCACACATGCTTTAGTTTGATTATGACTTCAAAAGTTTATCACAGGTGTGCAAATATGCTTCCGTTTCATCATTTATTTTTATTTGTTATGTGATAGATAACCGAGCACATTGAATCTTGAATCATTGCCTCGAGTGGTAGATAAATAGTTTAAGTGTATTTCAGAGTCCTTGATAAAGAAATGATGTTTACCTTTTATGAATCTAGTGGTAGCTGCAGTTGCTGAAAAAGGTTCTTGGTTTCTTAAGTCTTTACTTACTAACTCCTGGCCTTTTCTGGAGAATTTCCCTTTTTTTTTTTTTTTAATTTACTTTTTTTTCACATTTAAATATTTTGTATCATCAACCAGATCTTATCACACAAAGATAACCTGAGTGAATACAAAATGCACTTTTTAAATGCTTTTTTTTAAATTATTTTTAAAGGCAAAATGACTCAAGAAATACTCTGGCAAAGTAACTTTATATTTTATTTTTGGTTTATCATTTATTTATTATTCTATTTTTCTTACAAGTTTAGTTTTCTTACATTTAGTTTAGTTTTAAACCTTATGGTCCACTTAAGAGCCTACAACAAATCAATTTATTTTTTTGTATACAGTCTTCATTAACAATTTAAATGGACCAAAAAGAGACAATCGAAAAAACTGTCAAGGCGCCTTCACAGCGCGGTTAATCTGTAGTCTGGACATGGAGGCGTTAGCATCTCCTGCTCTGACCGCAGCTGAGAGGGACTGCTGCCTGAGTAGTGGGCTGCCTTTCAGTGCTTTGGGACGGGAAGGGGCCCATGGCAGCACCCGCTGCTCAGAGGCGCTACAGCGATACGTGCTTTCACGTCAGAGTCTCCAAAAGTCTCCAGTAACACCAGAAAAAGTCGCTAGATTTGTCGCTAGTCACTTTATTGAAAAAGAGTCGCTAGAGGGGTCAGAAAATTTGCTAAATATAACGACAAAGTCGCTAAGTTGGCAACACTGCCTGTGAGTAGGTTACAACTTATGCCTTTATCTGTCATATTTCCATGGCTGATATCCACATAATACACCGGCAAACTACGGTGTTTGAAGTGAGGTTTCGATGCGAGAAAGGGAGGGAGAGGGAGGGGTTGAGCGGGGGTGAGCGAGCGAGAGAGAATAAAGCAACAGGGGCTGATCTGAATATTCAATCACCCATCTATCTGTTATATTTCCATGGTTGATATCTACATAATAAATGAGCAATCTTTGGTGTTTGAAGTGAGGCTTCAGTGCAAGAGAGAGAGAGAGAGAGGAGGGGTTGAGCAGGGTTGAGCAAGCGGGAAGGACGCCATGGACACACTCACCCATTTAAATGACTTGGACTGATATGAAATTCAGCGTAAAATTGAACCTGCTCCAAAAAAAATAGATCGGACGAAAATTTCAGCGTCAGTGTGCAACCATGATTATAACATGAGCTCCTTTTCCTTTTTAATGTGCGAAAAATTCAGACGAAATAAACAGATTCGGTGTGCAAAGGCCTTAACTCAGCCAAGTGAGGCCTGCAGGTCTTTAGATGTTCTTGGTTCTTATGCAACCTCCTGGATGAGTTGTAAACCTGCCCTTGGAGTAATTTTGGTAGGCCAACCACTCCTGAGAAGGTTCACCACAGATCAAAGGGTTCTCCATTTGTGGATAATGGCTCTCACTATGGTTAGCTGGAGTCCCAAAGCCTTCGAAATGGCTTTGTAGCCCTTTCTAGACTGAAAGATGTCAATGACTTTGTTTCTCAGTTGTCCCTGAATTTATTTAGATGACACTGTGATGTGTTGCTTAGATTTTGTAGCCTACTTCATTTTGTCAAATAGGATCAATTTAAGAGATTTTAGCTCTGTTGAAATAAAGATAAAATCCCCTACTTTTAAACGGAGCAAAACATTTTGAAAATGATATATAAATTTTAAAAATCATTTTTGTTGCTTTGATAGAGGTGGTTATTATTCAGGTGAAAAATTAAATGCAGTTATCACAGCTTTACTTTACTCAACCATGATTCTGCTGACCTCCATGGGTCCCTTATTTGGTTGGGTCCCAGAAAGCTCTCCCCTTTATACCCCCTCATGTGCAGCTTTGTGGGTGACAGTACCTTGTTTGAGTTTTAATGGAGCACTCCTGACATGCTCTGTTGGAATGCAAAAGTGTTCTTCATACCTGTTTTACACGATGTCCAAACATTTTTAGAATTGTGGTTTCTGCATTGATTCAGCAGTGAAAGGTTGTCAGAGTCAAAGGAGCTGTTAGGTTGTGTTGGGTCAATATTGCGTGTGATGTTAAAAGTAAATTCAAATCAAATATTTTCCTCTCTCACTCCATCCTGTAAATAAAGCGGAGGCGAACCCTGCGGCTCTCTTTGTGACACTGATGAAAAGGATATTCTGGGACCAGCGTGTGTCCTTCATACCTCTCCGTCACGCTGGCTGCTTCTTTCCCATCATCCCTCAGCAGGCGAATGTCATACAGTGAAATGTGAGTGCCGGCACAGCACTGCAGACCTTGGCAGCTCTTCTGATAGCTGCTAAGTATGGAGGGGCTGAACAGTGAGCGGTGATGCTTTCCTCTGCTGCACTCTGTCTAAAGCTGATCACCGACACAAATGGGCCATAGACACCAACATAATCCATACGTTCAGATGGGTTAACAAGGAAGTCAACAACTCTGCCTTCAGCCATGTGCTGGTCTGGTATGCAGTCTTTAAATATTAGCTTTGTAAAAGGAATAGTCTGTCTTCTGGGTTGTTTTTAAGTTTATGTAATTCTAATGGGATTTGAACATTCCCACAGGACCATAGAAAGTAACGTCTCATTTGTAGTGAGCTTCATAAAATCCTTCAAAAGAGCATTAGCACTAAAATAACACAGAAGCGTTTCCTTTGCTTTAAAATGTCATAATGTCTCTTTCCTTGACTCTTTGACACTGGCCTTGTTTGATCCATCCTTTTGCTTCTCCTGAAGCCTTGAACACACCAAAGAATATTTTTAAATTCAACAGATGTTGTAAATGTGAGAGACCCTACACCATGACAAATAATGATAGATTTAACAGTTTTATTCCTGGGAAATATATTTCCTTGGACTACCAGGGTGCAAGTTGTACTAATGCACAAAGGCAAACTGCAAATAGAAGACTGAGATTGCTCCAGTGCAACTGGCTGATGTGATTTAACGTCACACCAGTAGATTGCATAAATTTGATAATAATTTTCCAGGCAGTTGTATTAAATGTGAATAATCTCAAGGAAAGCTTGTTCACTGTGTGTGAAAGAGCAAAGAAAAAGAAACTTTCTTGTGGGAAATCTCCCAAATAGTTAAAAAAAAAAAAAAAAAAAAAAAAAAGCTCCAGAATGAGCTTAATCTTGACCAGCTTATGGCCCCTAGTAACCATGGGTGTGGTTTGGTTATACTGCAAGCCTGTAAACAATGGCTGCTAAAGTAGTAGTTTCATCCGACCTGGACACTTATGGCTTCTTGATACAGCTTTAACTTGCATTTATGGAAGGCAAGGCCAACTGTGTTAACAGACTATGATTTCTGAAAGTTTTCCCAAGCCTATGCAGTGATTACCAGTACACAATAACTCCTGTTTTTAATGCAGTGCTGCCTGACGGCCTGAGGATAACAAGCATCAATACTGACCCTTGGCCTTGCCCCTTATGTAAAGAGAATTCTTTAGATTTTCTAAACCTTTTCATGATATTATAAACTGTAGATGGTGGGATATTTAACATCTTTGAATATCCCACCATCGTCAACGTCTTTTTAGATGCCGTTCCTCACAGACTGGTGAACTTTTTCTCAGTTTTATTTCTTAGATACTCTGCCTCTCTAAAATGCTTTTGCTTAACTTAATTAGCTACAAAACGTGCCTTCAGCTGTTTTTCATTGACCTTGCAAAGCAGATGGATTTGCCGCACTTCCTCTCTGTCCTCAGGAAAATCCACCTTGATAAGCTCAATCCACAACGTTTGTGCCAAACAGAATGCTGTTTGGACCAATCGGCTTCATGTGGGGAGAACGAGGTGGTGGGTATGGCCGTTTGCAATGGCTGCCTACACTGTGGTGATTAACTTGGATAATAGCTCTACTGTAGTGCAGTTTTACTAGAAATTGACCACGTTTCCACGTGAAACACAGAATAAAACCAACAGTGAAATCTTTCTCTGTATTTGCCTTTCTGCTGGCCTGCTTCGGCATGAGTTTGAGAGTTAAGAGGGGAAAGGGTCAGATGTACTGTGAATGGTTGTACACAGTGGCTGCTACTGTAGTGATTAGCTCAGCCGTAGCTACAGTAGTTAGTAGTTTAACTGGAACTGGACATTTCTTTTCTAAACAAGAGCATAGAGCCACACCGAAAGCTCATCCTGGGAGAGAAGATGTTTTTGCATGTCTCTCAAACCAGCATCAATTTTATTCACCGAGATGCTCCGTAGCGGTAGCGGTTGCCCGTCAGCTCAAGCTCATGCTAATAGGTCATTTTGTCTTGTAGCTCTGATTGGCCCGTCATGAAACGGACAAACAGAACGCTCCTCCAATTACCTTCTGAGAATTTTTTGAAAAGTCCTGCCTTTCCAAAACACTTCTATAGGAGCTTTCCCATGAATGTGAAATATATCCATGAAATAGATATTTGAAACAGTCGATCTGGTGTCACAGGGAAGTTTTTCATTCATACCACTACTTTTCAAACATTTAGATGCCCTGTTGCGACTTTTTAAAGATGCTTCACTGCCATCAAATTCAAAATGAGTTAATATTTTTCATGAAAAGGTTAAATGTCTCTGTCTTGGCTTCTGACGTGTTGTTATGCTCTATTGTGAATAAAATGTGTGATTATGAGATATACAAATTATTGGATATCTTTTAACCATTGCACCCCAACTTTTTTGGAATTGGGGTTTAATTGAGGGTCAAATCAAATAATTGTTTTTACTTGGACTGAGTAATGAGGAAGTAATTGTGAATTTAGTCCAAGATCATCAGATCATCATTATTTCCTGCAGGTATGTTTCAGTAAACTGTGGCTATCCAACCGCTGTTTAACAGTTTTGCTTCTTCCAAATAAATACATTTGTGACTTTACATTAATTTGAAGTGTGTGTGTTTATAAAGTCAAAATTCATGACTTTTTAAACTTGCAAAGGTTTATTTCTCAAAATTTGAAGTTTGGTTTCTTGTAAATTCACAACTTTATGATCTCAAAAATGTTGTTTTTTTCTCATAAATGAACAGATCTTTAAATTCCTAGATTTTAAGAATGACCCTGATACACTGATCTTCTCATTCCGCTGATTTCCGAAACAGCTGGTATATTAAACATGTTTAGTAATAACATTTTGAAATGGTTGTAGCCCAAGTGTTCATTTCTAACACACCTCACACCAGAGGAAAGTCTGACAGGATAATCTTTAGAGCCATCAGAAAAACAGGGCTCGTCTCGGGATTGTCAGAAGAGTATCATCAAGCCCAAAATCAGCCCAATTATCCCCGAGTGTGCCCTGCTTCATCCACGGTCGGGTCATAGTGGCAGCAGACCAAGCAAGTCGACCCAGAAACCCCTCTCACCATCATCATTTCAGCCCCTCCCCAGGGATCTCCAATCATTTCCAGGGCAGATTGGATATACAGTATAATTCCTCCAGTGAGCACATGATCTGCCCCAGGGTCTTCTATGAGGATGGGAATTTTCAGTCGTTTTAATATTTAAGCACCCTCATCACTTAATGAGCAGCTGATCAATTACTTGAAAAATATATTTTTTAAGCATAAAAAAGACCTTCCTCTTGGCAGCTGCATTAAAGGAGGGGGTCCACTATGTTTAACAGTCTATCCTTCTTTAGTATGACTGGACAGTGGTCCTCTGAGTCAGGGTCTTAATGAAATGATGGCTGATGGAAGCATATGACTCTAAAGGGAGAGCTGTCAGCAAGACTGGCTGGTTTGCAGTCCAGATCAGCAAACATGTTAGGGTCAAATCCCCAGTCCTCATTTTCTCATTGGCAGGCTTTTTTTTCTCTGGTTTTTATCACAGTGATGTGTGTTAACACAGCTAGCAAATAATGTGATGCAAGGCTGCCTGTTGTTTCTGTTTGTACTTTAAACACATTTGATTAAGCATAAAAGCAGTATCTCTATGATATGCTGCATATTTCACTGTATAAGCAGATGGATACGTCTGTTTCCTTGTTTCTCACTGGCGAATCCATCTTGCAAAGCTTCCTACTGAACCGTTTGACAAACAAGAGAAGTATATAGAAATTCTTCTCTCTGTATTTATTTATATTTTTTATTATTTAAGTCATTTCTGGATGTCACTGTTTGTGCAGGGCTGTGAGGATGTCATCAACCTGCAGATTAGGATCTAAAGGAAAATTTTTAGGGACCAGGAGACATCACTGTCTCTCTCCTCTGCTCTCTATCTGTCTGTAAGAGACACAAACAATATCAACAATATCAAAGGCTTGTCTTCAGCATTGCTCAAACAAAACCTTGAATCTTCCTCATTGTTCTTGCAGGGGTGTTGTTGTGTTTCTGTAAATCAATCAGGAGATACCATCTTCTCTCCAGATTATCAGTCTGTTTTAGCAGCCCCACTCACTCATACTGTCTCTGTCTTCACTCCTGGCATCTTTGAGTCATTACAAGTGTATCACAGTGTATCTTTAGGCTGGTCTATTGGATTAGAGCAGATAAACCCAAACAGGGGAGAAGATTGGAATGAAAGCTATGATGATGCAGTTTGGAGGGCTTTATGTTTTAAAAATCAGAGAAATGCCCTCTCTAATGCCCTAATAGCTGGATAAACATGATAAAATGCTCTCTAAAATGCCCCCTGAGCAGAAAGAATTTACTAAGTGTCCTCCTTTAGTGACCTCTGAGTGGATACAATTTGGCAAAACACATCTAAAATATCCTCTAAGAGGAAAGATTTGGCAAATGCATCTGAAATGCCCTCTGAGTGGACAAATTTGACAAGGTGCCCTCTTAAGTGACCTTGGAATAGAACAAATCAGACTAAATGTTCTCTTAAGTGCCCTCTGAGCGGACTAAATTCGACAAAGGATTCTCTTAAATATCCTCTGAGTGAACTAAACTGTCAGTGTCCTCCTAGGAGCCCTTAGAGTGGAACAAATCAGACAAAGTGTCCTCTCAAGTTTCCGCAGAGTGGACAAAATTTGACAGAGCATCTAAAGTGTCATCTGAGTGGACAAAATTTGAACAATGTATGTCTGAAAGCCTCCTGAGTGGACAAACTTAGATATCGGAAGTTTCTCCTAAATGGACAAAATTTGACAAAAGGCTTCTAAAGTGTTTCTGAGAGGACAAAAATTGTCCGTGTTCTCTTAGGAGCCTTTACAGTGGTACAAATTAGATAAAGTGTCCTCTAAAGTTCCATCAGAGTGGACAAAGTTTGACAAAGTCTCCTCTAAAGTGTCCTATGAGTGGACACAGTTTGACAAAATGTCCTCTGAAGTGCCCACTGAGTATACAAAATTTGACACAGTGTCCACTTCAGTGTTCTCTGAGTGGAAAAAAAGGACTTAGTACTTAGAGTGGAACAAATTTGACACAGTGTCCTCTGAAGTGTGCTATGAGTTGACACAATTTGACAAAGTCTCCTCTGAAGTGTCCTCTCATAGGACACATCAGAGGAGACTTTGTCAAATTGTGTCCACTGAAGTGTCCTATGAGAGGACACAATTTGACAAAGTCTCCTCTGAAGTGTCATTTGAGTGGACAAGATTTTAACAGTGTCCCCTGAAATGTCCCCTAGGTGGACAAAAATGGATAAACCGCCTTCTTAAGTACCCCATGAGTGGACAAATGTGACAAATTGTATCTGAAGTGTCCTCTGAGAGGAAAAAAAAGGCATAGTTCCTTCTTTAGTACCCTATATGTAGAAAAAATGGTTTGCTGGCTCCTCATATATGGGCTGGTGCTCTACTGCATACAGTAATTCTTCCCCTGCCGCTCACACACCCTGAGCCTGCCACTGTTTGTGGTGGACATGCACAGCAGCTGTTATGTGGGAAACATGCACCCAGTCTGTAACAGCCATTAGGAGGTCGCGTGGGTGCTCCTTCAGTCTGCATGTCAGCCTGTCCTTGAGCAAAACACCATACACTAATAGCACCCAAAGCCATGTGTGTGCATGAGCTTCCCGAATGGGATGCAAGCCACTTTGGATCGAGTTTCTGCAATTAGCGTACGACTCTGTGCCTGAATGGGTAAATTTGGTTTGAGGCACTTTGAGTGGTCCCAAGACTCAAAAGGCACTGCAGTCCATTAACCTTATTATACTTAATTTTAAGACACTTGAAAAGGATTTGGACAGAACTGTTTCAAGAATTTCTAACACATGTTGAGCTGCAGGGCTGTTTTCACTGTTAAGATATGCCACGTTTAAAGCCGTACTTTAAAAGCACATTTATATAAAAAAGATCAAATGACTTACATAAAAAAAAGACTGACGGGTAGAGAATTATCTCCAAACTCTGCAGTGGCCCTACACTCAACCACTTCCTTTTTCTTTTTTCACAGCTTTGAGCTCATTGTTTTAATTTTAAGCCTCCCTCTTATCAGCCCTCTTTTCAGCCGCAGAAAGCAGCTGTTTTCACCAAAAAAGCTCCACAGACCTCTCTACAATAGTCGGCAAGCGGAGCATTTAGCAGCTTAAGAGCCTATTTCCCTCTGGAGTTTTGAGACCAAACAAAGCCAAATGGAGATAAGAGGATTTCTAATTAATAACACCGATACATTTGCAGAAAAACACCTGCAAATGCAATCTACTTTAATATTACATTTGACTGGATGTACTGTAGGACGCTGCTTCCTCTGACTTTTACAACATCGTCCAAAAAATGTGTAATCAGATCATGCATTTGATGCAGGTTGAGCTGCCCTCGAGTCAAATCACTTAATGCATCTTTAACATTTCAGTTCTACACTCCTGCATACATTGTCCCTGGATTAATAATTAAACGCTTCATCTTTGTTGAAAGCACAATAACTAGAAAAATTAGAGTCTTACATACCAATGCACAGATTACACACTTACGATTCATTAGACGGAGAAAGTCCACAAACACCCCTCAGGCAGAGTGAGTGGGTGGTGAAGCTGTAATGATATTCAGTATTTAAACATCATGTGCACATCAGTGTTTCATTATTCATCCCTCTATAATCGTGCAAAATAAAGTTTCCTGGTGTGCTTCACTGCAGCTCTGAAAGTAAAAACAGGGGCACTACAGAAGGAGTCGTCCCAGAAAACACTGTGGAGGCTGAGCTGCAGCCATAAGCATGATAAAATTGCTCATCATCAACCTCGAAATTACCAACCTTACTTTACCTAATATCTACTTATTCACTCAGAGAAGGTCCAAATTAAGCTGTTGCAGTAATAAATTGCACAGTGCCGATGTTACCACAGAAGCATGAAATAGATATCGATCCCACTGGGGTGCAGCATCATTTCAGAGATTTGCAGAGACTCTGCAAATTATATAATATGGGATAATTATCCCTCAGACTCCAGTCATATTTTCTCTAATTTTACAGCAGTCACAGTTGATGGAAAAAGTTAACTTTTTTATTGTAAATCACAATAATTTGTTTTAAAAGTGTGAAATTTGATATTCTGGATATGAATATTGCAGAAATCTATGACCAGTGTAGGGTTTGTTGATTCTAGTGGTGCTGAAATACTGCATAAAGAAAACAGGAAAGAAATGGAATGAGCTTGTAGCCAAAGACCCATAAAAAAGGTCTACACAAGGGGTTGAAAATACTGTGTTCAAAAAACCTGAAATAGCTACCAGACCATGATTGGCTGTCAAAGAGAAGAGTTGCATGCTGACAGAGCTCCAACCAGATGTACCAGAACTTTCTAACATACTGGAGGCAAGAAATAGTGAAAAGTAACCATGATGATCAGAATATCTGACTGGAAATACTGACAAGCTTGTTTCTGTCATCAGTATCAAAAGATAGACTGATTCAAACTGCTTTTAAAGGAATAGTTCTCTATTTTTTAAGTTGGGTTGTGTACGGAAGAGGATAAGGGCCACTGGGAAAAAAAAATGAGGCGCAATTTTTTTTTTTTTTTTTTTTTTTTTACTTGTGATAAAAAAAAAAGTCAGAATTCTGAGTTTAAAATCAGAGTTCTGAGAAAACAAAACAGGATTCCAACTGCTAAAAAATGTCAGAATTCTGAGATCAAAGCCAGATTTCTGACTTAAATCTCAGAATTCTGTTTTTAAATTCAGAATTCGCTGAGTGCACACAACACACTACCATAATAATAAAAGTGGCAACTAGAAAAGCACAGAGAGCGCAGACCTCCGCCGTTAGCCCTATCTCCCAATAGTGAAGAATCCTTGAAAAAATTCCTGGATCCGTCCCCTTGTGCCCCCCACCACGGCATTTGCCGATTACTTGGAAACACGGTGAGGCAAAGCATTGGCTTCACTACGGGTACCAACAGATGCACCCATGGTCTCACCTTACGACTGGAAGTCATGGCAGGGGGTGAATATTCCTCTATTCTTCCCAGCATTGAGAGTATTCTCAATTGGCTGTCTTTCTCTCTGTTATGCTCTGACTTGTCTCCTTGACCAGGCGTGCGTCTTTCAAACTCTATAAACCCCAAAACTTTGAATAGAAACACACCCAAAATGCTGCTGGAATTGAAGTTACTCATGTCCGCCATCTCCTGGTGTAAATTGGTAACAGCGCAGAACTCTGCCATTAGCCCTATCTCCCAATAGTAAAGAATCCTTTAAAAAAGTCCTGGATCCAGACGGTGATCCGGAGCAGTCCCAAAATCTAATCAGTTCTTCCTTATGTGATTTCTGACATTTCCTGAAAATTTCATCCGAATCCATCCACAACTTTTTGAGTTATGTTGCTAACAAACTAACAAACCCACCCAATCACATAACCTCCTTGACAGAGGTAATAATAAAAGTGGCAAAAATTGCAAATATGGGCAACAAGGGGGAAAATAGGTAAAAATATGAAGTGGCAGAAATGGGTGAAAGTGGGCAAAAACAGGATAAAAATGGAGAGATAGTTTTGCTTAGTAGCACTAAGTTGGCAAAAGTGGCAAATAAATGGGTAAAAAGCAGCAAAAAGCAGCAAAAATTGACAGATTGTGTCAAAAATGGGCAAAAGGTGGCTAAAGCATGCAAAAAGTTGTTAAAAGCGGCAAAAACTGGTTACAAGTGGCAAAAAGATGTGGCAATAATGGATGGAAAAATTGGTTTAAAAGTTACTAGATATATAATTTCAACATGAGAACCCTGCAGTTGAATTGTTGAAACATTTCTAACATGAAGTAGCTGTTAGCCAGGATGCTATCACCAATGCTACTGATCCAACGAACATGCATTGACATTATCAATGAATGTCAACTGAGGAGGGCCCATTCTCAGTTTTTCAGGGGCCCAACAAACTCTGTGGATGGGCCTGGGTCCCAGAGCTGTTTTTAGTGAGCCATAAATACTGCACGTGAGAAAATGCACTGTAAAAAATGTCCGTAGAAAATACGGCAAAAGACTGTCAAATAGCAACAGTAAAAGACCGTAAAACAAATAAACATATATTACTGTATAGAATACACAGAATTGCTGTAAATCAAGCAACGGTATGAAACATAAATTTTTACAATTAAAGTACGTAATAATTACAAAATTGTACCGTTTAAACGAAAGAAGATTGTGAAAATAAAGGAAAAATACTGTAATCTTCAAGACGGGCAATTACTCTAAAAATTACAGTAGTATTTTGTTAAAATTACAGACTTTTCTCTCATGTACATTTAAATTCACAGTAAAAATCTGTGAAAAAAATTGCAATCACATACCGTAATTTTAGCAGGGACAAGAGGTTAAAAATACTGCATGATCAGGAAAGTTCTGTAGAAAATACAGTAAAAACCTGTCAACCTGCAAAACCTGTGAACAAGCACCAATTTGTTGTTATGTCCATATTTGTTTCTCAGTGCTACACCACATGATGCTGCCTTGTGAAATAAACGGACAGTTACAGTAAATATGAAAACCTTATTGAAACAAGAATGGTACCAAAAATCATTTTGTTTGTTCTTAATTTGATGGATGAAAGTGGTCAATTATTTTAGTTTAACTGATTTATTGGAAAAGAATGATGTTAATTGCTCTCACAAAGAATGCCATTGCATTTGTAAAGCCATTCCACTTCCTTTAATGCATCTAACACAAAATACATTGATGTACTTTAATGTTTCAGTCAATCTTTCAGAACTGAAATTGGATGACACATATTACCGATAGGAAATATAACAAGGTAATTGGAAAGAACTATTTTATATATACATAAAGAGAGAGAGAGAGAGATACATACTGTATATATAATATGTATATAATACAGTTGAATATATAGTATATACATTATATAAATACAATAGTTATTTTTACTGGTTAAACAACTTAAACATGAATGCAAATAGAATGACAAGAAACCCTCCATACTCAGTTTTAAAAATGAATGGGAACTGTACATATAGTCTATCAAATAGATTTCTAAGGGAAAAAAAATTCTTAAAAAAAAAACAATATGAAACCATGGTTTAGTTTCTGAAATTTTAATTTACTTCTCATACCTTATGTAATTTAATCTAAACTTCTCTTTACCTGTATGTGGGGTTATTTATGTCTAGTAAATACGTTTTGTTTCATGTGCCAATGCTGTATTAACTATTGGAATCTGTTCAATAAAGTTGTATCAATATAAAAAATAAATATATAAAAATAATTTTGAAAAACTGTTTCCCGTCGCCATTCAACCCTATCTACACAGGAACGTTTTCTATTCTGTCTGTACTAGAACAGCGATTTGGGTGTTTAAAAATGGAACAATTTGGAAACGAGCTACAGAGTGAACAGTTTTCAGTCACCTCCCTCCATGTACACAGTGCTGCTTTCTCGAAATGCGTTTGCGCACTGTGGTTGCAGTCAATTGCCATGCGACACGGTTTCGCGCAGGCGCGGGGAAAGAAGGACCTTATACGCATGCGTGTGTGGTTCGTTGTAAAATCAAACCGCCAACGGCTGCCTGGTAAACTACAGCGTTTTCGTGTCTTCTGTGGTCTCGTGTGCGCGGAAATATTTCATAAAGTTGCTGTCTGCTCGTAGAACGAGCTGCAAACGAAGATGGAATACAAAGCAGGACATTGGCGTGTATTAAATTCGACACACCCGGAGCATCAGCCTACGAGCTATTGGTAAGGTATGTAGAACTTCTTTTGTCGTAGTGTCAAATATTTCTTGAGTTCTTTTCATTCAGTAACACCACGTGTTTATAGGTAGAAGTTAAATGGGTCAGGAGGCATTTTGTTTCAATTCTAGACCAGCCAACATTGCTGTTTGATTTGTATTTTTTGCTGTCATTTTAGCGTGGAGAACGTTTAACACTTGCTGTGTTGGGGACCATAAGTGAACCCCAAGCTCAGAGCTAACTCCGCCCACTTCAGACTTTTGAAAAATGCACAAAAAATGGGCGGTTGGATACTGGGAACACTGGGAAGAGGGAAAGAAAAAGGACGGAGTTTTCCAGATGAGGTGGGAGTGACCGTGAGGACCGTGATGTCCCCTAGCCAAAAAGTGAGAGTCCCGCCGCAGCACTGATGCTTCAGAGCGACCTAAGGTGAAGGATTTTTCCTCTTCAGAGTCACATTCATATCTGTGTTCAGAGTCACATTCATATCTGTGTTCAGAGTCATATTCATATCTGTGTTAAGAGTCCCCTGAGGCAGGCTTTCCAGCTTATTCCTACCCCTCCATGAATATGGGTGCAACTTCCGCTCCGTTCTATCTAAATGGGACTTTGCATAGAAACGAGATGCTAAACGTGACTATTAAAGCAATTTTAATACCAAACTACATAAAGTTAGACTGCTTCACCTCAGACGGGATAATATTATTATTATTTCTCTAGCCTCTACTGGAGAGTTCAAATTGATGACATTACTTTTGATAACCTACACGGGCATATTTAGCTAACTTTAGTAGCTTTATATCGGTATAAAAAGATACATTTCTAGTTTGTGGAGTTGCTGAAATTCTCATTTTACAAACTAATCCCTCTTAAATATGGGAATTATATTTATAAAATTATCCATGACTCAAGTTGCCAGCTCTTCAGTTTGGTAAATGTCAAGTTTTGTATTAAGAATTAATGATAAATTAATATTAAAAGAATCACATCCCCGATGCACTTAGACAGTGGACAGCATGTTGTGAGAGACATATTTAACTTTGTCATAATATTAGTACCATGAACATAGCAACAGGTACTGAGCATTACAGAAAATATGATTAAAACATTTCAGCTCATTGATTTAACAAAATGAAGCAGTATTTATCACAGCAAATATTTATTTATTTCAGAACAACCACTGTTGACACTGAATCACTTTAGTAAGCCTTTGGAAAAATCATGTTTTTGCTATTATTGTTACTGTACTGGAAGTTCCACTTCCATTCATAGCTACAGTAGACCCCCAGGAATAATGTGGTATCCACCTTATTTACTTATCTACAGCTTATAATACAAACAATGTGAACATGTGATAACAAAAATATATACAAATTCCAGAAGAATTCCTATTGAAACAACTGTCGTTCTTTGTTAGCGTCCATAGTTAGTTGCTGTACTAGAATACATGTATTTAATGTAGCCTACTTCCGTTTTGGCACCGGAAGTTTTGCCCATATTCACATTTACAGTAGCGGCCCCAGGAATAAGGGGATAGTGTGGTGGTGGACTGTGGTGGTCCTGGGCACTACCTGTTGGCTCCAGCACCTCCTAAATGCACAATGGGGATATGTGCACGTCAGTGTCATGGCACTAAAGATTTAATAGCTCACTTGATTTTTGCAGGATGCCAACAAAGCTCAAGATTCAGAGAGGACAGTTGGAGGGCTGCTCAGAGGACATAAAGGGCTTCTCTCCTGTTTCGACAAAAAAGAAGACAACCTCTTTTGCCTTGTTGAAACATTCTTGCCAGATGGGGTACCAGTGGAAAGCCTGCCCCATGTATTGTTTTTTGTAGTAAGTGGATCTCAGAAACACTTTAAAGACTGATTTGGATGGTAATGGATGATTTGCTTGTAATTCTTTTCTACTTTTATCATCCTCCCAGGAGCCTCTTGCTAGGCTTCAAGGCAGCTCATGCTATGCATTGACCAGCATTGGGATCCACTCAGGAGTTCCTACAGAGGTAATAATTTTTCCTCTTTAGAGGTAGTTATATGGTATAGTGTAATGCTGGCAAAATGTTTTATTTCCTTCCAGCCGTGTGCATCATATGATACAATATCAGTTATTTTTATAACTGTGTTATTGTCACCTGTAACAACTGCTATCCTGAGGAAGACGGTTCAGGACAATAAGAGCCAAAACTAACAGACTGAAAAACAGCACATATCCCAGAGCAGTTGCAATAATAAACTAGAAAAGCACTCAGAGAGCGCAGACCTCCGCCATTAGCCCTATCTCCCAATAGTGAAGAGTCCTTTAAAAATTCCTAGATCCAGACGATGATCTGGATCAGTCCCAAAATCAAATCCGTTCTTCCTTTTGCCATTTCTGACATTCCCTGGAAATTTCATCAGAATCTATCCATAACTTTTTGGGTTATGTTGCCAACAAACAAACCCTGCCGATCACATAACCTCCTTGGCAGAGGTAATAATAATTGCACTGAATGGAACTGTGCAAAATTTCGTTGTACTTGTGTACAATGACAATAAAGATTCTGGTTCAGATTTTTAGGTTTGATAGTATCCAAATTTTCAAATTTAAAAAACAAAAAAGAAATAGATGTGCAGCATTTTTTTCTAAACCAAAACTGTTGTGAGCAGAAAAAGCGCAAGGGCGAGCAAGATGACATACAGAGTTGTGGGATCAACACACACTCTAAGTGGAGAGGGTAGCACCAGTCACAGCTTAGTGTTGATTTTAGAAGAACATATAAACACAGCAACACCCGTCTGATAACTGCTTAACAGCTGGATCACTCTACATGTATGTCTGCATTTTGTGTCTGCTGTAGCTTCTGCCACAAAACACAAGGGATGTGACAAGACATTCAGCTCACGGGACAAGAAGAGGTTGGGTCCCTCCTTTTTGAGTGAATTCAAAAATTGGATAGTACTTTGCAATCAGTGCATACATAAGTGTTCAAAACTTCTAAGTTGACATGATTTGGTGCTTTACCTTGTCTTTCTATTTTCCTTACTCTTTTTTAAGGTCCTGTTTCTTCTGCTAGTGGTGACTAGGACTCCATTACTTTATACTGTCTCCGGTATTCCACTCTTCTAAAAAGACGCCAGTTATCAAGGAAAAATAATGGTAAGCCTTGCACAGCATTTGTACATACCTCAATAAATTCTTTAGATTAATCTTTCTTTAAGCAACATGAAGCCATTTTATGTTTATTTTATGTAGTTTACACCAAGCACTGCATTAATCTGGTCATGTAGAAATACCCAGAATACTGCCATGCCACTGCTTTGTCCAGCTTGTTCTCAGTGTTCTGATGATCAGACCATATGGGGCCAATACAGTTTTCTGTGTGAGTCATATGTTTTCATTATGATTGATTTAAAATTCAGCACCCATCATCTTTGTTACAGCAAAATCCTTTTGTACCCCAAAGCATTTAGGGTAAGTGTACCCATTAGGCCCACCAAAATCTAAGTTCACGTATTTTTCATAGATACTAAGATGGTTTATAAACATGATCATTTGTTAGAATGAAGGATTAATCCCTCATTTGAAGGTATATTTATTTACTTATGCATATTTTAGAGAACAAATTAAAGAAATGTTATAAATAAAGTCAAAGTCTGGCATGGGCTTAATTGGTACCTAAGTACCATTTAAGCCCACGTGTGTTCCAAATAAGCCCACAACCACGTTTATTGACAGAAATGTAAAAATTATTACATTTTTCAAGTAGTAAACATATATTAATTCAGTAACATGTTATACATGTTAAACACAATTTATTTTTGAACTTGGATTTAATGTTTGGCTTGTAACAATGGACCACCACAAACATGACTAAGTAGGCCTAAAACTAATTTTCATTGGCTTCAGTATTTAACATTTCATTGAACATTTTATTTAATATTAACAAAATTTGATTCAATATTGACAAAATAAAAAAAATGTGTTTGTTTTTAAAAGTATTAAATGACATTACAGTGAATCAACAATATCTTATTGAACTTGGATTTAATGTTTGGCTGTAACAATGATGATTTTAGGACAGTTGCTGTAATTCCTCTTTTTTGTTGGCATTTTTCTCACTATAAACAAATAATTATGCAAAATTAACTGACATAACAATTCTTCTGGTCAGTGTGTGATCTGTGATGTACTCGTGTTAATGAAGTTAGTATAACAACATCCAACACAGGATTACAGCGAAAAGCTATCAAACCTCAAAATTTCATTTTTTTCTATTGAAACACATCAGATGGGCTTAAATGGAACACACTGGGCTTAAATGGTACTACAGTGACTACCAGGGAAATGAAGATAATATGTTCTCACCAAAATTAAACAAATGTTTAAAGAAATGCCTGTAGGCTAAATATGCTGCAAAACTTGCCATCACAGTTATTCCTCTTCTGCCAAACTTTCTGAATTATCAAGGAATTCTTGTTCAAAGTTTTATGTAAGATTTATGTAAAATGAATCAGAAAACACTTAGTTTGTGTACTTATCATTTTTAATCATTAAGCAGTGTATCTATCAGTAGGGCTACATGTATTGACTAGTGATTAGCTCGCTACGCTAGCTAGCATGACTCATCTTTTCACATAAAACTAAATAGTAAGAAATTACAAAAAACTACCTGGTTCTACACAAAAACAAATCAATAATCTCTCAAATTACATAATATGAATGTACTTAACAAGTCAGTGGCTGAAAATGGTTGAAAAGAGGTTCTTTCTGAGGGTCCCAAAACACCAAAGTTTTGGCGACTTTATCTGAGCCTCCTTGAGACTGCACAAATGTAGGCGGGCCTTTTTCAATATCTACAAATGTGATTGGTGTCAAACAAAAACTGACATATAATTAAGAAATTGTGTGATTGGACAAAATAATGTATAGCATAAGACAGGCCCCTCTTCTTTTTTTTTTAAATTTGACTTCAAAGTCGCAAGTGGGCTTAAATGGTGCCTGGGCTTAATGGGTAGGCTTACCCTAATACAATACAATAATAACTTTATTCATCCCGAAGAAAATTATATAGAAATTATATATAAAATTATATATTATATTTACATGTAAAAGCAAATTCTATATTTATTTGGGTGGTCTTACAAGTAAATATATAAATAAAACATAGTTTGCAAATATTTATCTTGTGGTTCAACTACCTAAAATCACAATATAACCCTTATGAATGGTTCATACCAAGGTCTTTTGCTAACACTTGTGGTTTGGGCTATTGTGTGTAGCTTTAGATCAGTGTTAATTTAAATCGACTAAAACTATGACTAAAAATGTTCATCGACAGCTTTGTTTTCCATGACAAAAACTAGACTAAGACTAACAAAAATAGATCTGTGATGACTAAAACTGACAAAAACTAAGTTTAGTTTTTGACTAGAATGTAATGTAGTTTTCGGACATTCAAAATCCATGATATCTCTCCACTGTGGGTAATTCTGTCAAAAAACAATGCAGCTGTAGTTCTTCTGTCTCTCAGCTGTAGAAAGCAGGGACCCCAGGTTTGGCAGGGTGCAGAGAACATCCCACTATGACTTGGTACCAGATTTAAGCAAGACAATAAATGCTTGGACTAAAAGTAAAACCTAAAATGTGAGGACTTTTATGGACTAAAACTAAATGGACAGAAATTACTAAAATGTGACTGAAACTAAAATTCATTTCACTTAAAGACTAAAACTAAGACTAAAATTAAAAATATCTGCCAAAATTAAAACTGCTTTAAATAATGACATCAATTCAAATTTATGTTTAGTTTTTACAGCAATAGCTATGTCACTTTTTTGTGTGGGTCCATATCTTCTTGGATATGTGAAGGAGGGGGGAGCTCAGTGGATACAAGCCTGGGCACCACAGCTCTAAACTATAAAGGAAAAGCAAATTGCAATTAATATGTCATAACTGTCTCATTATAATCAATAACGGAAAAAGTAATTGGCTGTTGTTAGGTGATTGCTGACTTAATAGCTGGCACTTGTGGGTACATTTGCGTTTCTTCACCATATTCTATTATAGAAGCAATCTGTATGTACTGTACACACTGTTTATTTTATTCTGTTGTGCTGATTGTAAGCATGGCTTATTAGAGCCTAGTTTTCTCAAATTTACATCTGTGTAGGCATTAAACTGAAGCACTGAATCACTCTAACTTTGTTTTGTATATGTACTTCCTGCAGAGAGGATGGAGCCAGTCCAAAGTAGAACACCTGATGAACTGTGCTCGAGTCTTCAAGAAGATGAAGTTTCTTGGCCATGTGAAGCTTCCCAAGTGGAAGGCCTTCTTCAGTCAAGACTGGACTCATTACTCTTGAATCATTTAGGGGCAAGTGACTTTGTTTCATCTTCATGCATTACACCAAGGACTACCTGTCATACATATGGACACAAGCTTTTTTCCAAGATCTAAACTGCTTTGTGAGTATACAGACAAGTTATCAGATTTGTTGAAAGGATTTTTATTGCAAACATATAACTGCAGAGTTTCTTATTGTTTATCAGAGAGCTTGAATCTTTTGTTAAAAGTAGGAGTATTAGGGCACTACTGCAAAAATCTAGCAAATTAACTGAAATTTCACATGTTTTGTACTGTATTTTTTACAGTAAATTTCTGGCAACCACAGCTGCTGGTAATTTACCGTAAAATTTAAAGTAAGGCAGTATTAAGCTACTACTGTAAAATCTGCAAACATCAGCTGTAATTTCTCATGTTTTGTCCTGTATTTTTTACAGTAAATTTCTGGTAACCACAGCTGCCAGTAATTTACTGTAAAATTTAAAGTTGGGCAGTATTTTGCTACTACCGTAAAATCTGCAAATATCAGCTGTAATTTCTCATGTTTTGTACTGTATTTTTTACGGTAAATTTCTGGTAACCACAGCTGCCAGTAATTTACTGTAAAATTTAAGTAGTTATAATAAAATACCGTTTAACATTATACGGGTCTACTGTTTTTATTACTGAGATAGATTGTATTTAGGTTTACAGGATTTCTGGTGTTTTTACAGTAATTTACTGTAAACAGGTTTGTTTCATTATCGTTATTTTTACAGCCAATCCCTGTAGAAAATGTTGTAATAGAGCTGTAACTTCTACATCAAATTACAGTAAGTTGTACAGCAAATTACCGTAAATATGGTTACAGTATAACTGTTATTTTTACAGCAAATCCTTGTATAAACGGTTACAATATTGTATTTTTTTAACAGAAATTTACAGTTAAAAAAAAACAGGTTTGAACTGTAATATTTACAGTTGTAGAATGAAAACACAGTTTTTTCTCATACATTCTCACCGTAATTTTTACAGTAAATCTCTGGTAACCACAGCTGCCAGCGTTTTACCGTAAATTTAACGGAATTTTTTTTACAGTGTGGAGGAAGCCCTTGGACGTATAACTCTGTTTTACTGTGATAATGGGTCATTTTTATGTTTACTTAATGTTTCAGTGTATCTATCCCGAAGCAGTTTCTTCAACAAGAACAATGTTACAATGTCACTTAGCAGACTCTTTAGTCCAAAGCAACATCTGAGAGTCAACAGCACAAGCAGAGATCAGGACAGGAGGAAACATCATACTCTGATTGGACGTAAAGCACTTATTTAAGTCCAATCAGACACAGGTGCTACCATGCAGTGTTAGATTCCCATAGTCTATAGAAGCTTTTTAAAAGCTATAAGCATCAGCAATGAAACAACAAATCATTAATGCTAAACCTACAGTGTCTTCAACAAGTAATGACCAAAAGTACCAAATGCTGGGTCGCTCTTAAAGAGCTGGGCGTAAAACTTTCAGAAGTTGTGGGACAGTATGAGCCAACTGTATTTAGGAAACTCTGTGGACAACAGGGGAAGAGAGTCTAGCTGAGTGCATAGTGTTCTCTAAAGAGATGGGTCTTTAGCTTTTTCTTGAAAGTAGAAAAGGACTCTGCAGATTGAATGGAGGTGGGTGATTCATTCCCATCAAGGCGACAACAGATGAGAGGAGTCTAGCCAGTAACTAAGAGCCCTGATGCAACAGAAGAACCAGAGGATTTCTGAAAAATTGTCCAAGATCAACATTTTATCAAGGGAAATTGGGTATGATATGTTTGTTTTGTCCTGTCTCTTCTTTCAGTCATACATTTTTCCCATCATAGATCCAAACAGAAATTTTTCATTGAACTAATATGAATGGTTGAAAATTCCAATCAACACATTTACATGCAGTCAGAAAGAAGCGGAATTATTTTAGTGTGGACAAGGTCTGCTTTGCAGGCACCGCAGTCTCCACACTGGCCTGTGACCTGGAAGTTGAACCATTCTGGCCTTGGCCAAAAGAGTCTATGATGGCAGCAGACCTATCCATGCATGTAATGTTCAGAACAATTCTAAATCTATTTTTTGTCAAACTCATCAAACATGCATTCATGCTAACATGATACTTTAGTGAAAATGCAGGTTTTCATACCAGCAAAACTTTTTTTGAGATTAGTGTGATTTTATAGCAGAATAAAAAATACCATCTGAATTAAAGGCCATTATATCAGGCTATTGCAAAGGCCTTTTTAAATGTACAGAAACATTGATTTTATTTGCGAATATACAAATCTGTTACATGTTTTAGCACTATTGCCTTACAGGAAGACATTTCATAGTTCAAATCCTGGTCAAACACAGCCTTTCTAAATGGTTTTTGCATGTTCTCCTCGTGTATGCATGGATTATCATCAGTAACTATGGGCGCTTCCTCCAACAACCAATAACATGCTTGTTAGGTCTCTCTAAATTGCCTGTAGATGTGAGTGTGAGAGTGCCTGGTTGTTTGTCTCAGCCCTGCGATCAGTCCGCTGTGTACCCCGTTTCTCACCCTATGACAGCTGGGATTGGCTCCAGTCTCTTGGAACCCAAACAGGAAGTAGAATAGATAATGGATGGATGTTTTGTGTCTTTTTCTGTATTAAAACGGTAATAATCTCTGAATTATACCATTTCCATACCAAAGCAGAGATGCTTTGTCTTTTTTAATGAAATGATTATCTTGCTGCTATTTTACTTTTGTTATCACACAGCCTAAATGCATTTTAAGAGCAGATATGATCTGTGACGTGGAGCTCAGCTGATCTTGAAGAACACTGCCACGTCTGTGTTTTCTCAAATTGTCCTCTGGTAATCCTCTTTTCCCTGGAAAAGAACTCAATCTACAGGGTTATACTACAATCAGAGCACATAATACAAACATATTCTTCAGACTAATGTGCTTAAAGCACTCACTATTTTTGACAAGCACATCGATAGCAGTTTTTAACTCATTTAAAAAGCCACAAGGCACACACTGGCTGCCTTTAGGTTACACTCTCTTTACACCCATTAAGAACAACAGCATGCTGTTAGAAACTTAAGGTGCATTATTTTTTTATTTCATTCAGCAGTTTAGTTGGCAGTAAAATATCCCACATCTCCCTTTTAACAATCTTAATGCCAAGACCTAAAACCCTCTGATTACACTTATATTGTAACAGTCCAAGCAGATATGATGTTTTCATCAATATTCATAGAGGATAGGACATATCATGGCCCCCTCCTTTTGTATGAGGCTGTTTTGGCTGCGTGTCGTTGATCGCTTTGTCTGACACCTACCCTGCGGCAGCTGTTTCAGACATTAGAGCAACAATGTGTAACTTCTCCACTTTTGAATCCTGGTTCTAAAGTCCATCTAACAGTATCACGGTCAGCTTTCAACCAAGAGAATTACATCTATCCCATTTCCACGGAGCTCTCTGGTGGCATACTCTCAGCACTGTGTGATTTTGGCAGCAGGCTGCAGTTTTTTTCTCAAGAAATGTGTAAGGCTCTGCAGCATTTCACACCCCAGCACTGAGCTTCAACCTTCAGCTGTTTGATACAATGACTGAGACGAAAAGACAGAGGAGGATGATGATGGATGTAGCCAAGAAGAGAAAAAGAGGAACGCTGACCAAGCAAGAAATCAGAAAAAAAAGCATCTCTCCCTGCAGATTTAGTGGTAGTGGATTTGGATGTAACAGTTGTATCATTATTGACAGCTTTATCGGGTGTTGAAAATTATATGACCCTGAATATATCTCAGGCTCAAATTCAAATATATTGGTAAACCAGTGTCTTTTTTCCTACTTGATCTAAAAGTAATACATTAGGAATCTTCTAAATCTGTTTGAGATAACATGTGATAAATTAACCTCTCTGAGCATAGCCATTAGGCATGGACATCCTGACAACAGTTGAGTACACATACTTATACTCCACATACTAACAGTTTGCAAGGAACAGTCTTGAGGCACTAGCAGAGTCATATTTGTGCAAAATCTGGGTATTTATGATCTTGTCAGCCTGCATGGTTCCTCGACTGCTCATGAAGTCAGTGCCAGCTTTCCCACCTTCGAACAGCGCCGAGTCTTTTACAATAGTGCGGTTGCACTGAGAGACCTTTCATAGGCACCAAAGTGCACCTAATGTAGTTCTTACATAATTTAATTACAACCATATAAAGTAATCAATGTTGTTGCTGATGATCCTGTTTGCATTTGTAGGTCACACAGAGGCATCACTACTGATTTCAGTCTATTTCATAACCAGTGAAAAACACCAAATAGGAGCTTTAGGGATTTGGTTTGATTAAAATACAAAATGCAGATTTTTCAAACTAAGATATCAGAATTAATTCAACCCCCAGGCCCTCCTAGAGCCCTTTTAGGGCTTTTTGATTGTATATTTTGCCCTTACTTTGGTAGTTCTCATGCTGAGATGATGTTATTTTACAAAGATGTTCATTTTTTAATGAATTTTTGAAATTTCATTATCCACACTGTGTTGACAGAATTTTCCTCTGTGTAGACAAAAAACTCACACTCTCCATCCTAAAGCCCTTTCAGGCCTCATTGACTACCATTAAAACCACTTATTTTCATTCTACTGCCACTGCAATACAGATAAGTAATCATGTTAATTCCGCTGTAATTCAGTCATTCAGAGGTAAAATTATTTGCACACCAAAAAAAAAATGCAGCCAAATTTCACCATTTTTCAATGTTTGCAGAGAGGCACTGTGGGAGAAAATGACTTTGTTTGAACTGATAGGACATATCAGTGACTGTAGGCCAGTGAAATTAATTATTTCAACTAAATCTACTTTCGGTGTTTTCTATGGACTTCAGAGTCTGGTGAAAAATTAAAATTATGAAAATGAATTCACATTCGCTATACATAATGAAGATTGGAGTTAAGGACCAAAATTTAAAAAAAAAAAAAAAAAAGCTTTTTCTTACATGTTTAAAATGTCTAAATATATCCAATTTCCTAAAACACCTTCAAGAGGGAGTGTGATTTTTCAAAATATATTTGTTATTACACAAAACTTAGTAGTTCATAGTTCATCAAAATCAGTGTTGCTGCTAGTCAATGACATATCCAAGACTGATAATCCCTGCACAAAAAAAAAATGCTTTGCATTTTCAAATAGAAAATGATTCATTTTTTGTGTCAGAAAATGCGGCATTGTGTAAATAAACTGGCATTTATAGGGTAAAAATTATGAAAAATAATTCCCATCTGCCATATATGACGAGGACTGGAGTTGAGGACCAAAAAAAAATTTTTTTTTCATTTATTCTTAATACTTTTAAATATATCCAATGTCCTAAAACGGCTTTAAGAGGGAGAGTGGGATTTTTTTAAAGGAGGGCCTGAGGGGTAAAATAAGAATATATCTACACAAGTACTTTGAATATTCCTTGAAGTTTTCACTGTGTGTGAAGTCTTGAGCCATCAAGTCAAAGATTTTTAGAGTTTTAATGGCTGAAACTTCTATAAAACAGTCTTATTTACAATGAAAACATAGGTTGGCTGATGTAGAAGAGCAAAAACAACTGCATGCAGAAAGAGGTTAGGGATGGAGGTAAAGAAATATAAAGAGAGACGGATCTCAAAATGATGGCAATACCTAGTAACCTACTCTTTTAAAGGGGGCACATGCCAAATACACTTACTCAGGCTCGTCTAACAAAAATATGTGCCTTCAAGTACCTGCACAAATCCATTCCCTCACCCCCTCTCAGTCTCCACCTTTCAGAAAATCTTGGCTGAAACAAGCCATTATCAGATTCCACTGACCCCAATTCGTCATTTTACGTGGCCTTCCACTTCGTGGCTGAGTTGCTGTTGTTCCCAATCGCTTCCACTTTGTTATTATACCACTGACAGTTGACTGTGGAATATTTAGGAGCGAGGAAATTTCACAACTGGACTTGTTGCACAGGTGGCATCCTATCACAGTACCACACTGGAATTCACTGAGCTCCTGAGAGCGAGCCATTCTTTCACAAATGTTTGTAGAAACAGTCTGCATGCCTAGGGGCTTGGTTTTGTACACCTGTGGCCATGGAAGTGATTGGAACAACTGATTTCAATAATTTGGATGGGTGAGTGAATACTTTTGGCAATATAGTGTACATTAATGAGAATAAAGATTATTTCTTTAGACTGGCTGCACCATTAGAAAATTGAAGAGTGAAGGGGGTCTGAATACTTTGAATGTTCTGTAAATGTTTGCAAACACTGGCTGAAATACTTGTTCTTGAATAACAAGGGCCATGATATAAATGGTGTCTATAGTGTTCTGTTGTACTTTGTAGGTGCAGCATCTATCAGCAGTCAATAGAGAAAATTGGATTTTTATCTGCAAAACCCAATCTGGGGGATGCATGTATATATACAGTGTATTTATATGATGGGGCTCTGAAACATTATCACTGAGTTTGCTGCTGGGACTAAACTTTGTCAAAGTTGGTCAAAGTCAGACTACAAGGCTGGAAAAATAACAGTAATGGCTCAACAATCTAAAAGTTCAGTAATTGCTTCACAGAAAATGATTCTTGCTGTTCAAGGGGATGACACAGTCAGATGTACAGACATAATATTTACTTGTAGACTGTCCTGTATCAGTGCAATAACTCTCTTTTCTTCCTTTTCCTCTTTTTTTAAAGTCTATGTTTTATTTAATTGAGTCCCGTTTGAGCATGTCACATTAAATAAGACAGGCCCAAAGGTTTCATAAAATGTTTACTGATGTGTAAAGAAATGAGCAGCAAATTAAGAAATGCAGATCGTAAATTTTTCAGTCTTTTCCCTGTGTTTTTAAAGAAAAGTAGACATGGTTAATGTAATATGTGCACGCGAGGCTTCCGTCTAGGCCCGGTGCCCGTTTTTATCGCTGTGCCTTCTCTGCAGAAGATGAGAACACAATGCTTCTTGACCCAGCTGGACGGCATTGCAGGAACGCTGCTTCAAGCTGGCGATGACATTTAAAATCACAATTCTCATTGTTGAAGGAGCTGAACCCTGACATAGCTCCATCAGTAAATGGTCAAAACAGTCTCTTTTCCCCTGGCATTTTCCACAAGCGCTGCAATAGAAAGCTGATTTTCTGCAGCTATTGGAGTAAAACAGATTAAACTTTAAGGCCTCAGCACCTAGAATGAACATTGCAATCATATTTATTAAGATATCAGTTCAAATTGTATAGTCCCTTAATAGTCACACTTCTATGACACTTATCATGTTTTATCAAATTCCTAGCTTGTCCTCTGCCTCTCTTATTCAGTAATGTCTAATATTCTTTTAAGACACTGATGTTAAATAAAAGATGATGCCAGACATCGATCTTAAATATTTGAAATATGTGGGCAGGTGTGGGTAATGGAACACTATTCAGCAAGGTGTTAGACAGCTTGTGTTACTGGGCCTTTTCATTCTGTAGATAATAGAAAATATGTGCTAAAATAACTTCAATTACTTAAAGTTAACAAGTACAGAGAGTCTCTTGCAGCACAAGCTGTTGTTGGAACATAATGTTCTCTGGAGGAAATGAATGAAGGCACTATTGTCACTTAATGCCTTGTGATATTTTAACCAACACATCTTTACCTGTTTTCTCAAACCAGGCCATATTCAGCTCAGACGGCAGGAATATTCGGTACTGATATTATTTGTAATTTTTTTTTTTTAAGATTTATTTTTTGGACAGTTTTGTGCCTTTATTTGATAGAGGAGGACAGTGGATAGATTTGGAAAGAAGGACGAGAGCAGGGGAGAGACATGCAGTAAAGGGCCTCAGGAACCCTGGCCTTCCGCGTACATGGGACATAGGGAGCGCCTTAAACCACAAGGCCACCTGCGCCCCTTATTTGTAAATTTTGGCTACTGAAAACAGACTTTAACAAAAAGTCATAGAAAAGCAGTGGCGCACTCAGGATGTTTGAGGGGCAGGGGCGAAAATGAGAAAAAAGGGCCCCCTGGGGCCCCACTGTTCAGAAAATTGTCAAAAATTAATAGTGAAAGAATCAGAAATCCTGGTTAAGATTTAACTTATTTTTTATGATTCTACTCCTCTGTATAATCAGTCAAGGCATTATGAAACCATTAACAATAGATTTAACAAAGATACACGAGAGTGGATGTCCAAGGCTGATCAAGTGGCAGCGGGACTGGTTCCAAGTTCTTGAAGTTTATGAAAGGAATCCAGCACTGCATATATGTAGGTGAAAGGAAGTGTCTTGGGCCCCCTCCTTTGTTCAGGGACAGTTTTTCCATCTTGACAAAAATAGCTTCCTGTCAAGGAATAAATGATCCAAACAACACCTCTACCAGAGAATAAAGGAACAACAAACATGTGACCCTAACTACCCGGGAAACGCCCACTTAGCCCCACCCCCAGAGGAAACGACTCTGCTAATGGCTGTCAGGTGACCACACAGCTCATTTGCATAGCAATGGTCAGCCTATATACTCCCACTCTTCTCCAGTCACCCTTAGAACTGAAGAAGCCTTTTGGAGAAGAGTATGACTGAGAACCTACACAGACAAGAGTGGATTTCAATGAAATAATGAACTTTACACCAAGGACTTAATAGCTAGTAGCATGTATTGCCCATGTAAAGGCAGCCTACAGACACTTCACTATGTCCTCGAAAAGAGCAACAAGCCATTTTTTTTCCAAATAGACAGATATTACTCTGCCATAGTGTTTGAATGGCGAAGCTTATCGGTGGCTAAAACTCTTGCTGAAGCCCATCTAGAGACATACAAAAGCATCTTCTCTGCTGAGGCTTTGGTGTGGCCATTTGCTGTGATTTTAAGAAAGCAATGTAGTTGAGGTCTGAATTAACATCTCCTTTTTACAGCTACATCCAAGCTAATCACTTCCATGGCAGTAGCCGACACCATCTTACTGTACAACTCAACCAAACCTGCAATGATCACAAACTCATGACGAAGTAGGTCGGTAGAAGAGCAAAAATGTATTTTCTATCATAAAAAGCTTTCACTGCTATTCTTTGTTCTTTCTTTGATTTAAAAAATGTGGTCCTGTTCTAACAAAACTGCTGCTATACTTAAGCTACATCCAAGCTAACCACTACACCAGAGGCAGCCATTGCTATTGGCTTCCAGTGCACCTAAGCGCAAACTTTGAGGATTGGAGCTGTGCAGGATGGATCTGCCTGATGACAGGCATGAAGTCTGGTGAATCCATTTGCTTTGCAAGGTTAACAAAGAGGCGGCACAAACCATGAAGGAGATGCAGGAACAGAAAGGTAGCTTCAGTCAATCTTCACAATTCATTATGCAGCAGTCTTTCACTAAACATCCAACATTTTTAAGACAGTGACAAATAAGCTGCGTCTGTCACCAAGGTTGCACATAAGGGGGGATAAAGGGGAGAGCTCTCTAGGGCCCAGCCAAATGTGGGGCCCATGGAGGTCAGAAAAATCCTGGTCTGTTGTAAATTTAATCTGTGATGGCCACATTTTATATTTGACAACACACATCAACCACTCTCATCAAAGAAACAAACAAACAAACAAAAACTACAATGTAGTACAATAGCCTAACTAAATATATAAACCCCTCAAAATTACCTGTTTTTTTTTTTTTTTTGGCCAATGTAAAGAATGTTCACAGGCAAATTGACTTAAATATTTAAAATTATTTCAGTTCCTTATACTTTATTCTCCAAAATCCTGATGTTTGTGCACATCATGGCTTCGCTATGAAGTCTGACACTACTTTTAATGAAAAATTAGGAAATAATTGGGAAAAGAGAAAAGGCAAAAATTGGTTAGTAGAAGCATTACAGGGACATGAAATAAAAAAAAAAAATAGGGAAATATGGTGAAAAGCAGTTTAAAAGTGGTAAAGAGGCAAAAATGGGTCAAGAAATGCAAAAAGGGGCAAAAATGCGTGAAAAAATTGTGATAGGTTGCTATAATTGGGTAAAAGTGTAAAAATTTGGAAAAATTAGGTATCGTTAGACAGGACGCTGGCACCAATGCTACTGATCCAACACACATGAATTAATATATCAATAAATCACTACTGGGGAGGGCCCATTCACTTGGGTTTTCAGGGACCAAGCCAATTCTATGAGTGGGCCTCTCTGACACTGTGGTTCTATCATGACACAACCTCAACAGTCCTCAATAAACATCAATACATCCAGAACTCCACAGCATGTCTCCTGACCCACACCTGCTCCCATGACAACGCTGCCCCTGTCCTCCAAAACCTCCACTGGCACTCTGTCCCCGAACTGCATCCAATTGAAAATCCTCCTCCTCACCCATAAAGCTCTAAACAAACAGGGCCCCTCTACCTTACTGACCTCCTACACCATCACACCTCCTCCTGTAATCTCCGTTCTTTAAACCTCAGTCTCCTCTCTCCACCAATAAGAACCAAGCACTGAACCTGGGGGGACAGGGAATCTCGTACCAAATCATGGTACTGTTATCTATGCACTCTGCCATACCTGGGGTCCCTGCTTTCTACAGCTGAGAGGCAGAAAGACTACAGATCCGTTATATTTTGACAGATTTATCCACAGTGAAGAAATATGGATTTTGAATGTCTGACAAAAACTAAATCACATTTTAAGTTTTGTTTTAGTCATCTTGATGAAAACTCAACTTACTTTTAGTCAGTTATTTTTGGCTAGTCTTAGTCTAGTCTTTTCATGGAATAAAGGCTGTCGACGACCATTCTTAGTCATAGTTTTAGTCCACGAAATTAACACTGCCACCAACAAGTTATGCAGTTAAGCTATGTAAGAACTCAGCTACTAAATATGTTTAACATGAGAGTAACAGTTTTTTTAACTAATAGATATTTCAGTGCAAAAAAATCACATATTATACAATTAATAATGCTCTATAAGAGGGAAAAGATGAATTCTGTAATGATTTATCAGTGTTTTACTAAAGCTTTAACAATACTGAGGGACAACTTCACAGAGGAAAAAATCCGGACAGCAGGTTAAAAACTTTATCTAATTTCTTCAAACTAAAAGTAAATCTAAAGCTCTGTTCACCGAGATGATGTCAGATTTTTTAATTCCCTTTACTCTGCCACTGTTCCCAAGGTCAGGAATGAACTTTCATGCTCTGTATTTTAATAATTATGACATTATAATACATCATGGTGACATTTTATGACATTTGGGCCCCTACTTATGACAGGCCTAATAGAAAGTATTACCCTTTACCCACACCTTATATATGACTTTCATTTCCTGCTGACTTCAGACTGCTGCACATCATGGAAATATCTCTTATCAAAGTGGCTTTGTCCTTGAGTTTGGTTGCTGTATCAAGTTTGGTGATTCTTGCTGATTTTCTCAGTGCTGTGAGACTTCTATCACATGACAACCCAATTGCATTTAAACACATGATTTTATAGCCCATTGTACCCTGATGAAGATTCCTTTGTGCTGAAACTCATCTCTGCTCAATGAATTATTTTTGAGGGCCATTTTTTTTTTCTGTGGTCTTAGCCTGAAAATAACATGGACAGTTATTTGTTTAGTTGCATTTATGACCTCTGTTCTTTCGCCCCTGAAGACGTGATCCTTGTGAGACCTTTATTTTACACATATTTTGTCCCTGTACAGCCCTCACCTTATTCTATAACATTATTCTTGACTTTGTCCTTGATCCTTTATGCAGGAGACAAGAGTCAGGGAAAAAGGAATGAAACTGTTTCTCTGAAATACAAAAACAGTCTTCTTGCTATTCCAAAAATAGTTGGGACACTGCGTAAATGTCAATAAAAACAATGGAATGATTTGCAGATCTCATAAACTCATACTTTATCACAGTAGAACAAAAACAACTTATAGATAAGATAAGATAAGATAAGATAAGATAAGATAAGATAACCTTCCCCCATTGGGGGAGATTTGGTTATGTCATCAGCTCAACTAGAGAGAGACAAGAAATTAGCAATATATAAGAAAAGTAAGAAAACCACAAAAAAAAAAAACACAAAAAGAAAACAAGAAAAAAAACACTGCCACTCACACAGCGCTGGATTTTCCCCTTGAAAAAATGAAAAATGTTAGCTCATTTTGAATTTAAAGGCAGCAACACATTTAAATAAAGTAGAGACAGAGCAAAATAAGCCACCAAAGGTAACTGGTACTAACGATGAATGGCTGGAAGAGAATTTAGCAAATTATTAGAAATACTGGCCACAGGTCTGTAACATGACTGGGCAAAAAAGTTTCAGATAATTACTCCTCAATCATGTAGACTTTGAATATCTCATCATCTACAGGACATAATATCTTCAAGATATTTAGAGAGTCTGGAGAAATCTCTGTGCTCAAGGGACAAGGCTGAGGGTTAATACTGGATGCTGGTGGCTTTCGGGAGGTGGCACTGCATTAAAAACAGGCATGAGTCTGTACTGTGAATCACTGCATGGCCTCAGGAACACGTCCACTGTCAACAAAGTTCAACGCGCTATCCACAAATGCAAGTTAAAGTTGTAACATGCAAATAAGCAGCCATGTGTGAACATAATCCAGTAACGCTGCTGTTTTCTCTAGGCCAAAGCTCATTTAAAACAGAGGCAAAATGGAACACTGTTCTGTGGTCAGATGGATAAAAATTTGAATTTCCTATTAGAAATCACTGACGTCTGAATCCTGTGGTCTTCCATCTCAAATGCTTTTCCTTTCAATAGTGCTATATTACTATTGTGACCCTCTGGCTGACTGATGGAACGTAATGTTTATAAAGTGAAATACAATGGAGAGTCAGGGCTGGGCTGCATGGATTGTCTAGAAGGGATTAAATTGCTTGACAGTGCGCTTTGCTTGTGTATCGCTGCACGGCGTGAAAATTAGGGGTAACATTTTTCATGCCCTGCTTTGTTGATAGTGTGTGAAAGGAGGCTGACTTACTCACTATAAATCAAACATACCAGCACTAAACTTACCTTACCTTATCTTACCTGAACTCCAAAAACTCTGATTTCTTTGTATACCTACTTTAAGTTAAAACCTTTTGTTAAACAATTCACACTGGAATCAACAAGCATTAAGAGTATTCAAATCATGAAGCAATTACCTAGTCTTTTCAGTCATTAATGAAACAAATATTTTATGACAGAAGTGGTAAAACTCAAATAAATCCTGGTGTTTCGTCTTATATAATCTTTATTTAGCAGGAGATGCACATGTTGTTCAGATAGGTTTTTTATCTTCAGACTGAATGCCACTCTTTATAATCAACCCTTTCTGAAGAGGCTTGCATGAGTCCTGAGATGCTCCCATGTTTGCCCTTCACACAGACAAAACATGAGGTATGTCTTTATGTCTTACTGAAGCAGAGGCCTTTTATTGAGCCCTTGTTGCAACTAGAACTCATTAGGAGGATGCACACTTCATACAGTCATTTATTCACTTTCGAGCTGTTTTTAGTCTTTCAATTTTACTTTCCCAATGTTGACAGAAATGAAAACTGAATGCTGTCATAGGGGGGTACGAAAGGATTCCTGCAGTGTGATTTTAATGTGGAGTGTGCTTTGATGATTTGCATTTCACAATGATGTACACAGGGGGGTTTAGATGTGCAGGACCAGCCTGTGCCCTCATTTCCAGCCTTGCCATGCTCTCCCAGCGAGTGGGAGGCACTCTGGCGAGTCGGAGTGGATCTTATGGTTCAACGGGATCTGGCAACTAGGTGCCATTTCATTTTGTTTGTGTTTTGTTTTTAATCTGCCGTTACTATAGAAACACAGGGGGAAATTGTATCTCTTTCTCCACGCAGCTTATGGTTCAGTGATGAAGTATCTGAGCTAGGGTACAGAATAACATCATAGAATCCTGCTTTAAAAACTGGCCCAAAGAAGTGCATATCAATGAGGGTTCAGTCAAAAAAGTATGTTAGAATAATACTAATAATATAGCACAGACACAGATGTCCATTCAGAAATAAAGAGCACTACTACAAGTGTTCAGGTAGCTTATAGGCATGAATATAAAGTGATTTTTGGCCTAATTAAAAGGCGTGCTAATCCTCCAGTCCACTTGGGTCCTGGTGAACAGAAAAAGTTCAATATTTAATAGGGAGCAGGCATGCTTTTGCAACACTTGGCCTTCACAGCCGTAGTCACGGGGCTTAGAAAAGTCCCTTGTCCCTTGTCGTGGCCCTGCATGTTTGCAGCTGATGCCTCATTATCTGCAGCAGCTGCGCACAAGGTGAGCACAAATCTATCGATTGTTGTCGCCTTCAAATGGCAAGACTCAAGGGTGCAATTACAGAAATGTAATTTGTGTTTCATGGAGACATCAACAAGAAATTGATTTTTTGTGCTGAATGTAAAAAAAAAATACATGAACACGCAGATTCACAAAAGAGCAGGATTTTTCAGATGTTTGAATCCTCTGAGCACTGCAGGGATGAGAAGCAGCCTCCAGCTTGTCCTCACTTTCTCTACAGCATGGCTGTGATGCTTGGACATGAAAAACAGAACATTTAGTGTACAAATGGACGGACACACAAACATATGAGCGATGGAAAACAGAGGAACATATTTCATACAGGGTTGACCTCCATCTAGTGGCAGAACTGATCTTGCTTGAATCAAATTTAGATTAACGAACAAAGAGACTATGGTGAAGCTCAGATAGGCCAAGGTGGTCTGCAGAGAGCAGAAAATAAGCTTATGTAACAAAAGACAATGAAAAAGACTAGAATATCAAAGAGTAGATCGACTGGAATAAACATAAGGCAGATAGTAAAGTTAATTCAGTGCATATTCAAATTGTTCAAATGAAATCAAGCTTTATGACAGGATCATGCTCCAGATATAAAGACAGTATAACTAATTTACACCTATTAAAGTGCAGCATATAATCATTTATTTAAAAAATGGGCTGCCAAAAGATTAAGACACTTTTGGCTGATTGCTGAGGTCAGCCCTACAGATGGCTCTGTCTGTGTCTGACTGACTGAGTGAGTGATGCTACTTCCACTTTTATCATACCATACATAGTTGGGTTTGCTTGTACTGAAAGCTGTCAGTAATGTCTGCCTCCACTGTGGTAAATAGAGCCATACATACCGAGTTGCACTATGGGCGGGGTTTGGTTGTACTGATAGCCCTCTAATGGCCACCTCCACTGCTGGAAATACCTCAGATATAGCTTTAGCAATGTACCCTTTTTACTAGGACTGGACCACACCTCTGTATGAAATAAAGAATAAAAACAACCTTAAAAGCTTTTCATGTTGGGGAAGCTGTTTTCACTCTTCTGCTGACCTGGTAATATGAAAGGACATCCAGAGCACAACCTGGGTTGTGTAACTCCTTTCTGCCTGGTGGAGCCCTCAGGCAGGCTTGTTTGCCATTACATGCCTTACTTCTGGCTCAGTTTGGGCCCAAACATACCTAACAGTTCTACACAGTAATGTATGCTTGCCAGGGACATAGCTAGGAATTTTGGGCCCCCAGAAAGAATATTAAACAGGGACCCCCTTAACCAACAAACCTATCAAATGCTGCTCCATTCTTACAAATATTCCTGCATTTTAATGTGTTTTTAAACCATAATTTCCCCATTTATTAGCAACATTTTTTACTATGGTTAAATTAAATTTACGTGCATTATTTCGCAGCACTGGACTATACCATTTGGACATTTTTAAGGGAGGAGCAGGGGCCCCCCAGTATTGCATTTTACCCTATTTGATACAAATTTTAGTCTGTTTACTGATTTATTTAGTAGCTTTTAATTCAATGATAACACTAAAATAAGATAAAATAAAATAAACACCTTTCATCACAGGATTCTCAAGGGCCCCCTCACTACTGTGGGCCCAGGTAATCAGTGCCTCTTGTCCACCCTGTGCTACGCCCATGATGCTAGCTACATAAACTAGGTAGGTAATTAAGCTATGTAGCTAATCCAAAGCCAAAGAAGCTACATTAGCTTATGCCAAAATTGCCAAAGCTAGACTTGTTTCGTTCATGAACACAGTTGAATTAAAAAGAAAATTCGAGAATGTTGTACCAGCAAATTATGTCTCTTTCTTTCTGACAGTGTGGCATCCCACTGTAGTGGTCTCTGAGATCTTCCGTCTGCAGCCCAACCCCTCTCAGTTACTCGTAAACAAGGCTTTAAACGTGTTTATTTCTGCTGTTAAAATCAGTATTTTAACACAGGTGTGGTTGTGAGATCTGGTTAACCTTGCAAAGCAGATGGATTTGCCTGTTTCCATGTTCTTCACTGGCAAATCCATCTCGCAAAGCTCCCGTCTGAACTGTCTGGGCCTGGTTAGAAACTGACACAACCATTTAGCGTTGAGGAGCAGTACTTTGGGCGCGGTGGAGTCATGACTTAAGCAAGCACCAACAAGAGGCCGGTGCAATTATGGTGGAAGACATTCGCATGGATGCTGGTAAAGTGCCAGTTTTCTCAGAACTTGATGACATTTCTTCGTTAAAAGAAGAACAAAGAACAGCAGTGAGTTGTTTTCTTTTCAAAAACAACAAAATTCGTGTACTGACATGTCTACAGTCGCCGTGGTTCACGTTATGTATTTCTCTACTGAGTTTACTCCTGCTGAAGGGGTGCACCTCGGTAGCCTCCGAGTTTTTTTTCGAAGGCTCTGCCCTTTCCCAAACACTGTCTATGAGTGGTTTACCTGGTGTGCCAGATTAAGTCCTGGTGCTTTTTACAGCCAACCCCAGCCTCCAGTTTGTAATAAAAAAATTCCAATAATTTAACAGTCATTGGTTTTTTGACTTATAATACTGTTGAAAATGTTTCCTACATAGGCATAGGTGTCTGATTTTACATGATGAATCAATGAAAGTGAGTTTCTCCTGTAACTCAGAAAGTATTTCATTATAATTGAGAATAAAAGAAGAAAGGATTCCCACTTGCCATGGTGATTTAAATGAAACTATTTCCAACAGGAAAAAGTAAATAGGAGTTAGTGATTAAAAGTACATAAAGAAATATAAAGATTTTTTAATTATAATTGGAGGGAATGAAAGAAAAATCCCTATTCACACAGTCTAACTAATGATACTGGTATCCTGAAGAATCTTTTTTTACTTTAAGGGCTTTAATTTCACCTTCAATTTAACATTTATTTAAAGGCAGAATGAATATGAATACCACATCCTCGTCATTGTACTGTTAATAAGGTAAGTCTCATAGAGGGAGGTATGAATCATCTTTTTCTTTTCTCAAGAGAAACTTGCACAGATCTGCAGTATTAAAAGTTTTGTAGGAAACCTACAGAAAATACAATAATGCATTTACTGTTTGGCAGTCCAACCCTCACCTTTGGTCACGAGATTTGCTGTGACCAAAAGAGCCCAATACAAATGGTCACAATGAGTTTCTACAGGAGGTGGGCTGGGTCAGAATCAGAGATAGGGTGATTGAAACATCAGACATCAAACATCAGACTGGAGCTGCTCCACATCAAAAGGCCAGCTGAGGTGTATCTGATAAGGTTGCTCCCCAGTCGCCCTCCTGTAAGGTTGCCCGGACACGTGCAACTGGGAGAAGGTCATAACCTTGCAAAGCAGGTGGATTGGCCAGGTGGTAGCTAGTGTTTTTGAGTGGAAGCGGCAGCAGTTATAGAAGCCATGGTGCTCTTGGGAACTTTCAGTACAAATGAAATTTTTGTGTAGACGTCCACCGATCTGTGCCTTACAGCAGTCCTGCCTCTGTAGGCAGTTCCTTTGACCTCATGGCTTGACTTTTTGCTCTGATATGTATTGTCAGCTGTGAGGCCTTCTATAGAGAACTTTTGAAATCATACCCAATCGATTCATTTTACCACAGGTGTAATCCAATAAAGGTAAGGAGACATCTCAGCAACAATGGGAGAAATGGGAGGAACCTGAGCTAAAAAAAAAGTGTTTTTGCAAATGCTTCAAATTTACTACTGTTGCCATGGCGGTGTTTGTTGTGCTTCCTCTTTTGGTCAGCTTGCTCCATGATTGGCTATTGCTCACTTCAAGATTCTGCTCATTTATGATTTCAAATCAGAGCAGCTTCAATCATCTTCCAGGCAGAACGGAGATGGAAAGATTACTATTAACACACCACAGGAAAGCCTATCAGGATAACCTTTACAGCCATCCAATTACTGGGACTTTGCTGACTTAGTTGGAAGGGGGAATTTGGTCAAAATTCAACTATCTTTTCGCATGTGTCAGGCTTAAGTGGAAGAAAAGATGGACTGATGGATGGACATTTACAGTTAAATTGAACAGTAGCCTACTAGAAAATGCTAAAGTAGTACAATTAAGCACTTTTTAAAGAATGATGACCATAGTAATTTAACATATTTAACCCTTTGATGCGAAACATGGGTCAAAAGTGCCCCGGATGAGTTTCTTTTATCTATATCTTTGGAAAACATCAATTTCATCATTCAGTCCTCCAGGTATTCCTCAATTAGCTTGTTTTTAATCATAAAACATCCTTATTTGAATTTCCACTTTCTTACTTTTCGAGTTAAACCACTTTTTTCATCACTACCCCTCTAACGCGCAACATGGGTCAAAAATTACCCATATCTATTTCCTATGTTATTTCATGTAAATGGCAGAGTTTCTATGATATTTCTTTAAAAAAAAATTAACAGTGACTATTCCAATTATGCAGTAAACATCTTGTTTTTGAAATGTCGTTACATCATTTTTATTTTCCCTTCCCTATTTTATGAACAATCAGACCTTTTGTATTTCTACATCAAGTTTACACACACGGGTCAGAAATGACCCGCACACATAAAAGTTCATTGTGGGATACTATAATGTATTTCAGACATTTCACAGCTCAACACAGCTGCCCTTGCACATCTGGTAGATGTAAGAATTTGTTTTTTGTTGTTGTTTACAATTATTACAACCTTACCTCTGAAAAAAAATAAAATGACAGTTCTGAAAGATTACTGTAAATAATGTGATAATTTTAGGTTACCTTAGGAGAGAGAATACTGTCAGAGTGACAGTTATAACTATTAGCTAGCTAGCTAGCTAGCTGTTGACATAGATAATCCATTTTATTTATGCTTTATTTTATTTTCTTATTTAGTTGATAAACTTTGTAGTTAGCATTGCTAGGCTGCTTAGAAAAGTAGCTAGCTAAGATATTTTAGCCAAACAGTGAGCTAACCCATAGTTAGCTCATTCTAATTTAGTTTCTAACTTTTGCAGTTAGCTATCTACTTAGCTAAGTTTATTGCTAGACAGTTTAGAAAAGTACTGTAGTTAGCTGAGCTATTTTAGCTGATCAGTGCGCTAATCTATCTTAGTAAAGTGGTTAGCTAAACTATTTCAGTCAAACAGTTAATCTATCATACTCAAGCATTTAGCTAAGCTATCTTAGACAAGTCATCAAATAAAACTATATAGCAGAGTTTCCGCTAGACTCCCTCGGTCAGAATGACCGGCAGTCCTCAAGAATGCCGGCCATTTAGAACAACTACCGGACATTTGCTTTAACATTATTTTGCTGTATTAACAACAGCAAAATGCATAAATCTGATATTCTGTGATACATCGATACATACAAGTCTGCGCTGAATGGGACTGAGGTCACATTTTTATTTCCAGACCTGACCCAAAACCGAGACAGTAGAAACCAAGCCAACAGTAAATCTGAGAACGATAATTATTACCCTGTTATTATAGACACATGATTAGACCCTAGAACCGACTGCACAAAGTCTTTCTCTTATTTTTCTTTGTGTAGGTGGTTTAAGGGGCAAAATCAAGACTGCGCACTTTTTCTTACACACGCAGTCAGTTACACAATATACGCCCACGTTAAACTCAGAAACAACAACAGTTAGCTTCACATTAGGAGCTGGGCAAAGAGCTTGTAATGCCACATATGAAGAGGCGCATGGAGGGCCCACTGAAACTCCATAAGCATGTCATCGAGGCAATGGGAAGATGTGGGTTACAAAAAGACAACACAGCCACCACTGCACAAAAAGACTGTGATCCTTTGTGAGGCATGCAAAAATTAGGATGGTAGTTTGTGCTTTACTTAAATGCTGTGTTTAGTCGAACACAGACAGAAAACAATTCAGTTTTCTGTTATAAAACAAAAGTACAGTTCAGTTCAGTCGCCGCTTTATCTGTTATCTGTGTATGTGTGACAAAATTACAAATAAACATGTTGCAAATATTGATTACAAAAGTGTTTGGCCCCACTTACTGCTAGAGAAATAATACAATACAAGTCATTCAATTATAAATCACACATGGAAGGATGGGTCATTTTTGATCCATGTGTGTAAACTTGACGTTGTAATATAAAAACTGGTTCTTTTCATAGCATAAAGAGGAAAGAAAATAAAATAATGATATGTGGTAATCAAAAAAAGCATATTGAAAGAATATCTGTAGCAATTTTTCTATAAAATCAATTTATTTCAAAAGATGGAACAAAGATAAACTCAGCCAGCATTAAATAGCCAGGGAAATGAATGCGGGTCATTTTTGACCCATGTTGTGCATTAGAGGGGGGGTACTTATGTTGTGCATCAAAGGGTTAAGCATTTGAATTTACTTTCACCTCTGCAGATACAGTATTAGATCATTCAACATAAGCTACATTTCTCGTACAATCTTTCTTTTCTTCAGCTGCTGCACAGAGCAGAAAACATGGTGCTTTTCTTTCTGTCCATACAGCATTCAGCAGAAGACATCAGTCTGAAATCCCCTATAATTGTTCACTTGGGTAGAGATCTTGTCATCTAAAGGCCATGACACATGATACACATCCAATCACTGCATGATTTAACATTCTCCTCATTGCTATATGAGAACATCTGCCTCCATTATGATTCTACACTCATTTATTTAATCTTCCGTCATAATTCACCTCTACCTGCATATCTTTGGATCTGTGAGAATGATTGTGAGATTATCTCTGTGAAATAGGGGGATGATGGAAGCTTACCAAGAATGGTGTTATAAATAAATGTATACAGACAACTCAGATGGCAGCATCAACAAGAAGAAAATGAAGGCAGAAAATAGTATCGCTGTTGTAGCACTGAGGGTTGTTTCTTGCAATCAGATATTTGAAATGTTATGTTAGAATTTTTTCTCTGAATTACTCACATATTTAGTGCATTTCTATGTGTCAGTCATGATGTTTGTCAGCCTTTTCTATCCAATATAGGATCCATTAGCAAACTGCACACTTTTTACACTTTTGGAGCAGAGCGACAAGAGGTATTTGTACACACAAACACTAATGAATATCATATACTGCCTTCTCCTATTTTGTCTCCAATTAAAATGCACTATATGGACCGTGGAGAAGTGGAAACGGGTTCAGTGGAGTGACAAATCTCATGGCTGTTTGGCATTCGGATGGGTCAGTCTGAGTTTGGAAGATGCCAGCCTGACTGCATTGTGTCAACTGTAAAGTTTGGTGGAGGAGGTATAGCGGTATGGGGCCGTTTTTTAGGGTTTGGGATAGGCCCAGCATCTCCAGCATACCAAGACATTTTGGACAATGGTATGCTTCCAACTTTGCGGCAACTGTTTGGGGAAGGCCCTTTATTATTCCAACATGACTGTACCCCATTGAAAAAAAAGCAAGGACTGTAAAAATGTAACAACTTGACCGGGCCGAACAGAGTCTCAACCGCATCCATTACCTTTGGGAAGAACTGGGATGGATTGTGAGCCGGGTCTTCTCGTCCAACATCAGTGCCTGACCATAAATGCTCTACAGCATGAGTGGGCACAAACTCCCACAAAACTGGAGTCCTGGGAGGATTGTGGACAGGCCAGGGGGGCACATATTTATGTCAGAAAAGCCTAAAAAAAGTGTGTTATGCATAATATGTGACCTTTAAAGTACATTTATTTAACTCATTGAGTGCCAGCCCTTTCAAAAAATGGAAAGTGGCTTGTGCCAGCATTTTTGGCCATTTTGAGTCAACTTTCAAGACCCACAGAATATTTTGTACTATGATTCTGAAAACACCAAATAGCTCAAATCAAAGAAGAAACTCTCTATTTCATCATGGAGAAATAGTTGCACCTTGTTCGGTTTTTGATTTATCTTAAGTTGAATAGAGGCTAGTTTCACCAAAAAGACCACTTTTTTTCTAGAAAGCTGAGAAAAAAAGCATTTTTGTGAAAGAGAGTCTGTCAAGCAGAACAGTGATTTGAATGTTATTATTCGCCTTCAATGACATAAAAGACATCTGAAAATTGTATTACAAATGTTATTTTATTGTAAAATCAATAACAATGCCTCCAGTCACTGTCATGCCACTCACACTCTGGAACTGGATGGCCTCCACGGGACCTCCCTATATGCCCACATCCTCTCCTGCTTGTCGCTGCATACATCCAGCTGGCGAGAGGCTGCCTTATTTCTCCGATGCACAGGGGGAGACCTTGCGGTGTTCTTTAGCCTCTTTGCCAGTCGAGGCAGATCAATAAAAGCGCTGATCCCTGGATTCACTGTCGTTAAGTTCAGTGTCGGTTTCAGTGAGTAAGCAATTTCTCAGGCAAAAGTTTAAAGTTTCTTCCAGTGTCTAAGTTAGAACTTTTAGCTTAGATTACCTCCGTAACGATCGTTCTGCTCTTTGACCCCAGGGTCTCCACCTCTGATGTTTGATCTACCGTCACTTCCGACTTCATGCCAGTATGTGTTGCAGACCACCTCTGTATGCAGCCTGAGTTATCGATATCAAACTGCCACAATAACATAAACTTATTCTCAATCGAATGCATTGGGGCTTTCATGAAGAGAAATACAGAAAATACATGATCCTCTTTTGAGCATCATAAACCCACTGTTTCTTTTTTTCCTCATGAGAGTAAGACAAAGTTAAAAACATCAAGTGCTGTGGTCTGTAGTTGCCTCCATAGCCTCTTCGGTCGTCTCATTAGCTTGTTCAATTTACAATTCTAACAGATTGTTTGAGGTTCAGTACTAGAGCAAACAGTCCAAGCATGAAATGTAGAGCTGTTTCGTTCTCTCAGAGTTCATCTGCGGACTTCTTCTAATGGTTTCTGCCTTCATTTACGGACTTCTCTCTCGGAGTAAATACATCTCATTGTAGGATTCATGCTGTCTGAAAGTGCTTCCAAGCTTCCCGTCAAACAGAATGAATCCATGCCTAAAAGTGTTAATTAGCCACCTCATTATCTAGTTATGAAATAAACACTGCAGTCAAGCTGTGTTTAAAAACTTACAGAAACTAAAAATGTATCTTTGCCAGTGCCACAAGCTTTTAAAGCATGAGAGACTTGTCAACCTGCTTGACTTCCTCTTCTTCTTCACTCACATTCATGAATTTCTCAGCAGTTAGAGACAACAAATGGAGATTTGGAGCAGACAAAAAATCCAAACTACTTGTCTAAATTCATCTTTTGCTCATCCAGATTTTATCATTAAAAATGTGTTGTTCATTCAACATGACAACAGCAGCCATTAGCCATGTGTTCAATGCTCGGTGTGACTTACTTTAAATTAGACAGTGTATTCAGACTTTTATGAAGGCTTAAATCCAGCATCACAGTCTCAGTCAGTTCATCTGTTATTGCTTCAAACCACTTCAAAAAAGAACAGAAACTCTATAAATTATTTAATATTTTGTGCTTGGGACCAGTTTTTTCTTAATTGAATCCTCTATTCAGTCATATTTCCTGCTCTTCTGATTAAAATGGAGAATCATAAAACAAAAAAGTTAAAATAAACTTTTTATGCTTTTCTTGCTGAGCTGTGTGGCTCACATTCTCACTGCTTTGTTTAAAGGGATATTTCGGAATTTTTGACATTGAGTTCTATGAGGAACTTGGTGATAGTAGTGGCATTATCCTCCAGAGATTTTTTTGTGTACATTGCTCCTTTAAGGAGAGCAAGCTGGAGGCAACAGCAAGGAAGCTAGGCTATACAGCGCTACAGATGGGTGCAGTTGCTCTGTGCAACTTAGCAAGTTTTTGGTTAAAATGGCCAGAAAACAATGTTCATTCAATTCTTTGTCTCAACATTTTTTCAAGTGTTTTATTGTTCACTTACAAAGCCTCTGTGTTTGGCACTGTTTTGTGAGGCATTATTCGGCTATGTGCTCATCCGCCACAGTGTATGGTCATCTCCTGATCAGCTGATTTGGGCCCGCAGGCTTTGACAGAAACAACAAACTAAATTAAAACTAGCTATTTCAGCTCAGATTTCCACTTCAACAGTTGACACCTTGTTTTCATAAAGTAAACATATTGTGTCGACTGCAGCCTGTTGAATAGAAGAATAAAGTGACAGCCATAAAATTACCTAGATGACAAATTTCCATCCAGCTCCTCTTGTCAGGGTCGTTTTTTCAAATTTACCTTGAGAAAGTTGAAGAAAGTTGATAAAACAGCAGCCTTCAATGAGGCAGGGAACTCTGGATGGGGAATGATGCAGGCTGCTGGCGTCTATGAGTCCTAAAGAAGTGTTTTAAGGTCCCACTCATTACAGCAGTATTGCTCCTTGTGCATAGGCATGGGCTCACACGGGGAGCCCATGTCTATGGGATTGTTTTGAGTGTGGAATTGTTTCTGTATTAGAAGTGCGTTTGCTGTTCATTAATTTGTTTTTGATTCTTGGAGAGCGTTTTGTCAAATGCACCGCGTTTATCTTTTTTGAAGTTCATTTGGGCTTTTGATTGCATCTCTAAAGTTGAAGTGTTCCTGTTATCGAAGCTGTTTTGTTTCATTTGGAATGCGTCTGGCTTTTGCAGGCCATTTGCCCTTACCGGCCACCGTACCAGTCACTCTGGAACAGGCAGAATCTGGACTCAACCGTATGACCTTCTTCCAGTGATCCAGTGTCCATTCTTTATGCTCCCTAGCAGATTGAACCCTTTTTTTATATTTGCCTCACTGATAAGTGGTTTTCTTAAGGTTACACAGCTGTTAAGTTCCACTCGCTTTAGTTCCCTTGGCATTGGGCGAGTGGAAATGCTTTCACTATTAAACATAGCTGAGTTCTACTGTTGTTTTTTTACGATTCGATTTCAATGAACGTTTAAGTGATCACTGATCACGATCATTCAGTTTCTTTTCCAACAACATTTCTTCCTCCAAGATGATGGTTCCCCACTATCCTTCCAGTATGTGATAATACGTTGGACAGTTCTTAACCTAAGTTTAGTAGTTTCGCAATGGCAACAATTTGACCCTTCTGAGACAGATTAACATCTTTCTTTTTTGGACAACAGTGTATATAATTGCAAGTTTTCAGAATTTCTTTTTCCTACAGTGTTTAATGTGACTTTTCTGTCTGCAGCCCACATTACAGCCACATGGAGGAGCTCCACCCTTTAATAATTACCCTCTCCACAATAACAAACACAAAACAAGGTGTTACAAGCCACTGGGTGGCAGCAGAGCTACAGTCACAGTCATGGATGCCTGAAGAAATTAATTAAAAAGAAATTAATTTTTAGACCAGACTACCACTGAGGGCCCAAGGGGTCAAGTATGTGAAGAAACAGAGTGAGTCTGCAATAAACCAGCCATCAGCTCAACCAACCAGCTGAGGACATCACAGCTAGCAGACTTCTATCCATCCATTTGGGGGGGCTGGAGCCTATCCCAACTGTCATCGGGCAAGAGGTGGGGTACACCCTGGACACGCTGCCAGTCAATCACAGGGATGACATCTAGAGACAGACAACCAGGCACTCTCACAGCCAATTTGGAGTGATCAATTAATCTAATAAGCATGTCTTTGGTGGTGGGGGGAAGCTGGAGTACCTGGAGAAAACCCACACATGCACTGGGAGAATATGCAGACTCCACTCAGAAAGGCCCTGACTGGGATGCGAACCAGGTACCTTCTTGCTGTGAGGCAACAGCACTAACCCCTGCGCCGCTGTGCAACCCAGCTGGCAGACTTGATGAGCAATGATGTTTGCAAGTTGTTGGGTAACGATGGCTTGTACCTTGTAAAAGTGGGGTTACCAGAAAAGGTTTGGGAACACACTACACTACAGTCTATAATAACAACGATGTTTGATTCTAAAATGATGGAGCACTTAAAGACCTTTGCACACTGAGTCCTTTATTTTTGTTTGTGTTTTTTTCAGATGGATATCCAACAAAAAAATACCACATACTCAGACCTAGTACACTGAGGATGTGTTGTTTCCGTTGCTCTTTGACTCCTGAAAAAAACAAACTGGATCCCTTTGTCCTGACAGCCCAATACCACCAGCTCATGGGTATTGTTGTGTGAACTTTGAGAGAGGTAGAGGTAGGGTTATGAAGGTATCCTACTAATGTCAGGGTGGCTGCCAGCTGAAGCTCAAAAGAAGTTAGGTGATGCGGCTGGACAACGACCCTAAACACTGAAGTAAATCTACTAAAGCATAGCTTCACAAAACAGAGATTCTACCTTTTGGCACTCCCCAGTCAGAGCCCAGACCTGAACCCAACAGAGATGCTGTGAAATGACCTCAAGAGAGCCGCTCACACCAGACAGCCCAAGAATATGGGTGAGCTGAAGCAGTCCTGTGAGGAAAAATGATCTAAAATTCCTCCTGAAAGTTGCACAGGTCTGATCAGTCGCTACTAGAAATGCTCGGTTGAAGTTATTGCTGCCAAAGGAGGTTCAGTCATTAAATCCAGGGTTCACTTACTTTTTCCAGCAGGACTGTGACTGTTTAATGACTCTGTCCAGTAAAGACTTTAAATGTTTGTTTTTTTTAACAAAAAAAATATATATATTATAAACTCTAACTTATTAAATATCATCTTTTTTTAGACATGCAAAAATCCAATACTGGAGTGTTTTTTAGCAACAGACCTTACAGGCATGTTTTGGGGACTCTGAGATCAATATTAACTTGTCTTAAAGAGGTACAATATGTGACCCTTAATGTTTCTTTCTTTTTTTTGTAACACTAACAAAACTAAATAAAGAGATCATATTTGACATATATATTTATTTAAAAGTTGACGTGTCAAATTAAACATTCACCTTGTCTTTTAATCTTTAAACTCTTTTTGTGTACAACAGTTCTCAAAAGTCAGTCTGTAGTGTTTTAATGGGGCTCAATTCAATATTTATGAGAATACAATATTGTATTTTGATAAATTAAAGTACAAGTTCTCTGTTTAGATCTCCAGCCTGTCACATTTGTTTAAGAAAAGCAGCAAAGAAAAGTAATGAAATTTTTTAACTGCGCTGGTATAAAATACAAAAGGCACTGAAAATTCAGTCATAGATATGAGGATATACAGAGTAATGTGTCACTCGCAGGAAACTACCATTACATGGCATGTAGTCAAACAGAGTCTCAATTAAACGCTGTACTGACGAAGCTCAGTACAGTACTGTGTCGTCCCTCTTATCATCCCTGTTTAGGAAAACAACAGTGGAGTCTTGCTGATGGCTTTTGTCCCCAAGAAATTTCTGTAAAAATGGAAGAAAATGCAGTATGGTAAGCAACCAAAGCATTCAATATAATGACATTTGTTCTTAAGAATAATACAGAGATATTTAGAGAAACTTACACTTAACTTTGTTCTGTGGTCCTTGCTGTGTACTGGAGGAGATCTCTGCTCTACAGAGTGATATCTTGGACCTGTGAAACACAAATTATGACACTTCTTACCCAAATTTGTTTACTGTACATGTAGTATGTTGATGAACTTTTAGAGGAAATTAGTGGAGAATTTCTGCCAAAATTAAATATTTAAAATTCAACAAGTTTACCTACTGTTTAATTTCCACATCTTTCTCAGAAATACTGCTATTCCGAGGAGGACAACGACAGCAGAGCATGCCAGCCAAGACTCCAAGTGGTGACTGAAACACAGAGAAAACATACAGAAGACTGAAACGAAGGTTTGGTATCATACTAATCTTCACTGTCAGAGAAGGATGACAGACGAGGTTAGGACAGAAGGTCAGAAAGTACCTTACCAAAAAAAAAGTTTGATGGTATTTTAAATTTGACTCTGATTGAGCACAACTATGGGAAACAGCACAGCTAAGGATGGCAGATTATTTTGTTGTTGTAACAATGCTTCTTAGCATTGGAAAAGCATGTTAATTTACTTTTTACATGGTGCCACATTTGGAAGGAACATGCATTTATGGGATGAGCAGCAGAGCTGAGTTTGTGGGTTGTGCCCATTAAAAATTTGCAAAATCTTCTCTGCCAATGCCAAACAGCTTATTTTGCTGTTCTGGTACCCCCAGGTGCTTACAATCAGGTGCCAACTGATGAGCATGGGCCCTGCTACAGTGGTCAGTAGGTGTCTGCTCCAAGAATCAGCATGCCACATTTGACTGATCTGGATAGGACCTGTGCCTCAGGGCAACTTAAAGCTGGTGTTCCGCAAAACCAAGTTGCAGCATTATTTCGGGTAAACCCAAGTGCCATCTCTAAACTGAAGGCCAAGTTCTATATGATGGGGGTTCTCAGAGACGGGCCATGAAGTGGGTGTCTAAAGAAGACCATTTCCTCACCCTGTTAGCACTTTGGATCTCTAGGCTGTCTTCTACAGATTTGAGTCAAGTTTAGTGGATGATACGTCTAACAATCCAGAACAGACTGCACACAGCCAATTTCCGGTCTCATAGCGCTGCCAGGAGGCCTGCCATGACTGCCATTCACTGGCAGGCCTGTTTGCAACACGTGCACTGGAACCTAAACACATAAAAGAATGTTTTATGCAGCAATGAGTCCAGATTCTGCTTAGGGCAGGTGGATCACAGGGTCAAAGCGTGGAGAAGACATGGAGAACGTTTTGCTAATTGCTGCACCGATAGAATAACATCTTTTGGTGGAGGCAGTGTGATGGTGTGGGGCAGCATCTCCCTCACTGGAAAAACAAGGCTTGTCTTAATTGAAGGCAATCTTATTGCAGAGAGATAACAAGATGAGATTCTGCAACCAGTAGCAATCCCATATCTCCACAGTCTGGAACCGAACTCTATCCTGCAAGATGACAACGCTTGCCCCCACAGAGCGGGGTTTATCAGAGACTACCTCCAGAATTTGGGAGTGGAGAGGATGCCAGCAATCCTGACCTCAACCTCACTGAAAACTTGTAGGATCATCTTGGGCGTGCTGATCATGCCAGAGTGACCAACACAACCACACTGGCTGACTTGTGACAAATGCTGGTTGAAGAATGGGATGCCGTCCCACAGCAGTGTGTGTGACCAGGCTGGTGACCATCATGAGGAGGAGGAGCCAGGCTGTTGTGGCTGTGTATGGTTCCTCCACACACTACTGAGGCTCCTGTTAGTTAAATTAATAATTGTTAAATTGCCAATATGTATTGTTTCTACGGACTTCAAATCCATCAAACAACACCAAACAAGAGTCGATGGCAAAATAAGCTGTTCGGCCATTGGCAGAAAAGATTTGTCAAATTTCTCATGGGTGCAATCCTCGTACTCAGCTCATCCTACAAATGCATGTTCCTTACAGACGTGGCACCATTTAAAAGGTAAATTAACATGCTCTCCAGTGCTATCAGATTTATTTCCAAAAAGCATTGTTGCAATAAAGAAATAATTTTTTCAAACACAAATTTCCTTACTTTTTGTGCTAAGTTCAGCATCAAAATTAAGAAACTGGGATGAAATTGCTAACCCTCTTATTGAGAGATGACTGACTTTACCACTGAGCAACGGCAGCCCTAGCTGCTAATTACATTCACATTTTACAGGTATCACATAAAGTAAAATAGCATATATATGAGGAACCAGGAGCCTGGTCACCTGAAGAATCATTTGTTTGTACTTGTCTTTAAATGAAGAGCTTTATTGTGCTTTGCTATCCACACCAAAGAAAGCAGTAGCAGTTAGTATTTACATGTATTGCTAGCCTAGATCTCAAAGCTGTGAATGGAAGTTATTTAAAAGATTGAACCCAAAAAAAAGGAAAGAAAGAGGAAAAAATGATATTCTTTGATGGTTTATAGCAGTTTATATCAGGAGACATTTTAGTTAGTGGAGTTTTTTAAATTGAAGTTCTTAATGTGCATTTGTAGCCAATTTTAAACTGGACTCTGCATAAAAACTTTAAATGCAGTAAATGTATTTTGTTGCTAATCTTTTACATTTCTTAGACTGAAAAAATGTCAAAGATTAGCCATCACCACCAGAGTACTTCCCAAGTGTCCCACTTTGCTGGAAAGTTAGGAGGACAAATATGAACTTTTTTAAAAGTGGTACAAAAATCTCTACTGTACTTCACACTTCATTAGCATCATGGAATCCTGCAATTAAATCAAATATTTAATTCCCCCAAGGAGCACAGATGAAAGCCAATTTAACAATTAAAGGAGATTTGGAAAAACACTGTGACCGGGTTCTGTGTGCGCCAGAACAGGAGAATAATAACTTGAAATTCATAACCCAATTCCACAAAAGTTTAGACGTGTAAAAAAACAGTCAATCGGAAATCTTGGTAAACTATTACTTAATTAAATACTGCACAGAGGCAGTTATTTAATGTTTAAAAGTGATCAACTTTATTATCAGCCCACTTTACCACTTTTACACTTTGGGTCAGTCCATCTCAGAAGCTGGCAATGTCTCTGGATGTTAAGATAAGACAAGATAAGAAAAGATAAGATAAGATTGTCTCAGTGTCTGTAAATACTATATGTGCCCAAGAGCATCACACATAATGAGAGTTAATACAATAATAATAATACAAAGTTGTGGATGTATGACATTTGTAGATGCAGAAATATATTGTGTTAACTGACAACTAGTTTTCTGAAGTGTTCCTGAGCCCATGTTGTAAGTTCTAACACAGAATGATGATGCTTTTGAATGCACCTGAGGGGTCACAGGCCTTCAATGTTGTTTTCTGGCTTGACCCTTACATGCAGAGATTCCTCCAGAGTCTTTTGAAGATATTATGGACCATAGATGGTGGAATCTCTATATTTGTTATAAAGGCCACAAATGCAAAAACAATTGGATTATTTGCCATCAAAGTCTCTCACAAAGTGGAGAACCTTGCACCACTGTTGGCTGTGAACAACAAAGCTATTAAAGGGGACATATTTTACCCTTTAAAGACAAGTTTATATTGGTGTCAGAGGCCCCCAAAACATGCCTGTAAAGTCTGTTGCTGAAAAAAAAAAAAAAAAAAAAAAACACTCCAGGATAGGATTTTTGTATGTTTGCAAAACTCTCTGTTTCAGCCCCGCTCAGAACGAGCTGTTTCTGTGTCTATGGCTTTAAATGTTAATGAGCTATATGACTCCGCCCCTCTCCGCAAATGGATGTGGCACTCCTGCTCCTCCTCTCAACTGGCAGCTGGGAGGAGGGAGGAACTTTCTTCCAAGTGGGGAGGGCCAACTGAACTGGGGTGGGGCTAACTCCCCACATGACATCATGAAGGGAAATCTGAGAATGGCTTGTTTTAGTACACAGATTGTGGACAAGCCAGGGACACATATTCTTGTTAGAAAAGCCTAAAAAAGTGTGTTTTGCAAAATATGTCCCCTTTAAGACATTGTCCTTTTACATCCATTTATAATACCAGTTACCCATTAAGCTAGATGCCTATGGAATGTTCCAGGTGCTTTTTAACATTCCACAACTTTCACAGTCTTTATCAACCTTTCCCAACTTTTTTGCAAAATGTTTTAGGCATCAAATTCAAAACGTGTTTTATTAAAAAATGGAGTGGAATGTCTCATCTTAATGGATATTCAGTTGAATACAGGTTGAAAAGTCTTTCAGATTTTTGTCAGAAATTTCACTTTTATATCCCCCTGATATTTCTTGTCTCTACAGATATTTTGAGTTACCTCAAGGCCCCTGCAGGTCAAGCTGTAAGGTCAGGAGTGGGCAGATAGCCTTAATACATTAGCTTATATTAGATAAGAGGTGCTGTTTGTTCCTAGAGTCAAGGTTGTGTGTCTGTGAACTTTTCATAAGGACAGCCTGACTCCAGAGTTAATACTGGACATAAATCAGTGGAGTCTGTGTAATCATGTTTCGGGTTTATGATCAAGGTTAGGGTTGCCAAAAAGGCATAAATGGGTGAACTACTTTGGGCTTCATTGGAAAATGTGGTTTTAACCTTACATTATAATGATGCTACTGTTTCTCTTTGAAAAAGACGAAGCAAACAGCACAACATCAGCCATCTGAGTCTCCTTTATCTTCCTCTCATCTCAGTGTTTGAGTAATTTCCTCATCACAAGTCACTGTATCCTGGTTTGATTTATATTTGTGTGAGCAACATTGAAAACAGCAGTTTAGACTCCTTACATTATTTGTCTTTGTGTGAGTATTTGTTCTTCATGTCATTCAGGCATTGTCATCTTCAAAACAGCTTGCTTTTTAATACCTTGTCATTGGGCTTAAATTGATTAATCATGACTGAAAATCAATCACCATAACAAGCATGCAACAGTTGTAAACCCCAGGAATGTGGATGCTGTGATCATCAAGAGCTTTGCTGGGTCTGTTTGTGCTGCTTACGAGAGTTGGCATGTTAACAAAAAAGTAGATCTGCTGCTTCAACAGGTTTTGTTTGGTGTGTGTGCTTTCATTGTACTCATTTTTTTCTCCAAAGTGTAAAGAAATGCAGGCATTTGTAAAATTTTCCTTCTTTTTTGTTCAGTCCAAATAGCTTCATTTCTGATGGGGAGAACACTGCAGACAAAATTTCATGGAAAGGCAATACACAAGTCCTGCTTGACTGAAGATGCTAAGGCAGAGCACGGAGAATGAGCTGGGATAACAAGCAGCAGAGTGTCAGTAAACCAATTTACTTCACTAAAAGTTGGACCATCAATCGATTCATGTTACGTTTTACCAGCCCCAGGCACCAGAGACTGATGTTTGTTTTTTTTAACTGATGTCACTAGTTTCTCTTTACATCTTGTTTACACCATGTTTATCTAAGTATATTTTACTCTGTATATAACATATTTACCTCTACAGGCCTGTAAAAACAGATTTATGTCTAACTACTTACATTTCCTTTGACCACTTTTGTGTGCACATGAAGCAAAAAGTCCAAACTGGAGTAAAATTCCTTCTTATTAGGTAGGGTCAAGTACGAAGCATACGCCAGTTTGGCACTTTACCATATCAGCCTTGGCCCTGAACTTCTACGACCTCCTGATGGCCATCATCCAGGCCAATGCCCCATCTTCAGGTATCTTCCCAACTGACCCCGGATCCTGGGCATCTAGTATGCGGTAGTGAAGTGCCACTCCTGAATCCAGCAGTGGGCCCTCCCAAACCATGCACATCTGCATTAGACACATGGTCTTCCCAACAAACCCCCCCCCCCCAAAATGGCTGAAGCATTGTCACATAGCGCTGATCAGGCCTCAAAAGACTACATTAAGACCAGAGGGACTCTGACTTTTGTCTGCATGCTCAGATACCAGGAATGCCAAAGCACCTTAACCAGCATATCCATCGCTCCATGCACAAGGCCGAATCTTTGGTCGATTGCAGCTTTGCACTTAGTGGATCAATGGTTTACACTGCCAAGGCAGGTGAACTGCTCCACAACTTCCATGCTCTCACCATTCACAGACACAGATTTGATGGCAGCACCTAAGGTGACCATGAATGCCTGGCTCTGTCTTTTGGCCCTGGAGATGCGAATTCCCTATGTTTCAGCCTCCTTGCACAGCAATTTCCGAGCCGATGAGAATATCTCTGTAGGGATCAGCAAAGTCCAGATCAGTGGACAAATGACACTACACAGTTCACTGCTCCTGTTACCCGCCCCATCATCTAGTCAACAAAGGTACTGGAGAGCATGGGGGCTCTGATGTCCAATATTTAATCAAATTAATTGACCTTATCTTGACTTGATGAATAGAGATGCCCTCTGGAGGATTCTCAAGCTCCACAGGATCCCATGTCTGCTAATCCAGTTGATGTCTGCCCTATATTCTGGTACAGAGAGTGCTGTGAATTGTGGTGGCTTCACCTCTGACTTCTTCCCAGTTGATTCTGGGGTAAGGCAGGGGTGCGTCTTAGCCCCTAGGCTCTTCAGTACCTGTATGGACTGGATAATGGGGCGGGTAACAACCACTTGTGTAGTTTTAAACCCTAAGGTAGCACTAAAGAAAAAAATGTAATAGTTTAACATAGCTAAAACAAAGAGGAACAATAATACTGCTCATAAAACAATTACATTTCAGAGATGGAGCTTCTTTGCTTCAAAAAATCAGATCAACAACAGTTGCACTTAACTCCCACAGCTAAAAATAGATATTGGCAGATGAAACTCAACACCAGCAACTGTCAATACCACACCTGCAAGCAGTAAATACTGGATACAAACAGCAATCACAAGTCTGTTTTCTATCAGCTGGATTACAAAATCAATCACATTACAAAGATAGAACTTAACTCAACACAATTCAAGCCAAGTAACAGGAAAGTTCAAGAAACTTTAGTAACAATATACGAGAAAAAGTGCCAGTCACACCTTACAGATATCTTTTTCACAAAATGTCACGCTTTATTATAAGTGGGCTATGGAAAACTTTGCTTTTCAGAAACCTAAAAGGTATCCAATCAAATATGAAAGCAGAGTTAAAGAGCTGATAGAAGTTTTAGGAGTAAATTTAGGGGAAAAATATGGGCCAAGTGCTTGAGGGGGAGTTTTATTCCAGTTCAGGGTTACAATCCCTGCTCCTTCAAGGCTTTAGAAGAGCAGATTAGAATTTAATAGCCCAAACACATGCTTTCCGTGTCTCATTACCAGCTGCTTTGATTATCCCTCACTCTTACCTTTGACTGGACTCCTTGGCGACGGTTTTGAGAGGCACCACGGCCTTACACTGACTCGGAGCAGGTGTCGATGTCAAAGACTCTGCAGAAGAAAAAAAAGATATGAAAAATGATGTTACAACTATAAGCAAAGAAGTGTTTGCAGCAACGCCCGCAGAGTTCAAAGCATCAATATTCTTGATAAGTGCCTCATGATAATCAATACCTTGTACAGCTTTGAGAGCGAAAAGAGCTCCTGCCATCTGTCACAAACACATATTGATCTCTAAGCCGCACTTGGCTACCTCTCAATACTGCTGACTGATGTGGGCAAAAGGGCAAAATTTGGCCTCTTTTCACCTACAATGCCTGGATTAACCAGATCTCAATAGCAGTCTGCTGTTTGAATAGGCATGTCAGGTCACAATCTAAACAAGTCTTTAAAAGCCTCCATTTCTCACTGGACTGAAAGGGTTTTTTAAGAAATGTTTCAGAACGAAATGTCAGAGAAAAGTGAGCTGTTGAGATGAAAGCAAGCTCAGCAAGATGCATTGTAAAGCTGGAATCATATACTTACTACTATGCACTAACTAGGTAGCTCTTTCTGAAGAGTGCACACGTTGGGCTTTTCAATGTCACGTTCAGGTTGGCTAAAAGGCTGTCTTATTATAGTGCTATCCTCATGGTTGTAATTTACATTTACTGCGCCTCATTTACTTACATTTCCAAAGATTTTTATTAAATTGTTTTAAAGACAGTTTCCAAAAAGAAATCTACATCCGGTCCATGGTGTGTTGTTAAACTGCTTACTTGTTCTCTCCTGTGTTCCTTAATTGTTTAATGCCATGTGCTTGTAAGCCGGAAACTTGTGCACGTTTCTCCAGATTAGCATGGGGAAATGCTCCTTTTATGTCCATATTAGGGTATGACACTGCTGGGCTGTGTGCAAACTAGGGCTGGGAAATTAATCTAAAATTAGATTAAATCGCAATTTGGCCTACTGCAATTTTCAAATCGCAGAAGCTGCAATATTTCTTTTACCTGAAATTTGTGACAAAATGCCAGTTTAAACATTTTTTTTTGCAGCAGAGGTGTTACGCTTTACATATCATGCAATCATTTATATGTCATTTTTCCGAAATAGTCTACTAAAAATTCCTACTTTCTTCATTTTTGTACATTTTTCTTATTAAATATGAGAATTAAATAAAAATTATTAACCTCCCTTCAATACTAAAATTCTTATTTCTTGTGTTTTTTGGATAATACATGAGATGAGAAATGAAACAAGTAATTGCATATCAAATTGCAATTGCAATAGTAGGGGAAAAAAATTGCAATTACTTTATTTTCCCAAATCGTTAAGCCCTAGTACAAACACAGAGGGCACACCGGACTAAGAAGGGAAGTATGAGACATCAATAATGCTTACTCTACATCATACTGTAAAAGCAGTCACACAGGTAGTCCAAGTGTGAGAAATACAACATCAATTCCAAAAAAGCTGGGGAACAGTGTAAAAGTAAATCAAACAGAATGCAATGATTTGCAATGCTTTTAAACATACCAGGTGTTGAAACTGAGAACTTTTTACCAATTCATGAAAAATATTAGCTTGTTTCTAATTTGATTGATGTTACACATCTCAAAAAATTAGGGACATGGCAACAAATGCTGGAAAATTAAAAGTGGTACTCGTAAAATACAGCTGGAGGAACATTTTGCCGCTGATTAAGTAAATTTGAAACATGCCAGTAACATGATGTGGAATATAAAAAGCATTTTAGAGAGGTAGACTCCCTAAAAAGTAAATATGGGCAGAAGTTCGCTATCTGCTGTAAACTGTGTCTAAAAATTGTGGAACAATTTCAGAAAAATGTTCCTCAACATAACTTTGTTACAAATTTGGATATCCCATCACCTAACATTCATTATATCATCAAAAGATTCAGAGAATCTGGAGAAATCTCTGCATGCAAGAGCAAATCCAAAGGTCAATATTGGATGCCTATGATCTGCAGGACTTCAGGCGGTACTGCATTACAAACAGGCATGATTCTGTACTAGAAATCACTTCCTGGGCTCAGGAACAGTTCCAGAAATCATTCTCTGTCAACACAGTTTGCCATGCCATCCACAAATGCAAGTTAAAGCTGTATCATGCAAAGAAGAAGCCTTATGTGCACACGATCCAGAAACGCCACCGGTCTTCTCTGGGCCAAAGCTCATTGAAAATGGACTGAGGCAAAATTGAAAACTGTTCTGTGGTCAGGTAAATAAAAATTTGAGTCTTTTAGGAATCCACTGACACCATGCCCTTCGGACTAGAGGAGAGAGACATCCAGATTGTTATCAGTGTACAGTTCATAGCCTGCATCTCTGCTGGTATATGGTTGCATTAGTGCCAGAGGCATGGGTAGTGTGCATATCTGGAAAAGACCTATCAATGCTGAAAGGTGGATTGAGGTTTTAAAGCACATGCTCCCACTGAGACGTCTCTTTTAGGTAAGGCCAGCCTGCAGTTCAGACTTTCACCAACAGAAAACATTTGGAGCATCATAAACAAAAAATCTGCCAAAGAAGACCCAGGACTGTTGACCAGCTAGAACCCTATATCAGAAATGAATGGGAAAACATTCAACATTTGGCTCCTACCATCTCTGATGAGTGCACCTACAGATTCTTCTGCAAAGCAGGGAAACCGCATTAGTATTTTGGTCTCTACAGTGCTGTAGTTATATCCTGGTCACTTAGAAATGCAGTTATTATGATTTCATAATGCTGCTATTCTATTTTAGTCAATTTATGATGTAGCTACTAAATCTTTGTAGCCCTTAAAGCTACTGATAATTTTTGCCTACTTGTTTATCTAACTGTTGCATTTAGGCACTACATAATGTTGCTATTATATCTTGGTCATACTTGGTCATTGCCTACCTGTATTTCTATATCGCTGCTATAGCCTCCTGTTTACTTAATGATAATGCTTTGCACTTCGAACATCTCATAGATCGAGGTTTATGTGTTGCTTTATTTAGTCTTAAGCCTCAGCATCAAGAACCAGTCTATTTAAAATACATGTGTGAAAATTTTAGACAAGATTTTTACTTTTATACAACTTGCACTGAGTAGGACTTGTTTATTGTTATATATACATATTAAGTAGATTATAATTATATATTGTTATTTATTGTTCGCTATAATGATCATCAATGTATTTTATGTACTTTGTCTTGTCAGCTATGGTTTTATCAGGTGTTTGACCTTGCTACGTGGGAGTTTTATGTGTGTTTTGCACCAGGTTTACGTAGGACTACAGATGGAAATGAGCAACTTGCCCAATCTGGTGCAACCATGTTTTCATTTACGATGTATGAATGATCAGTGGCATTGCACTCTATCCCTTGATAAACAAAATAAATAAAATAAACTATGTTACTGAATGATTAAATGCTGATAGTCTCACCTTATCTGTGGTAAAAAAAAAAAAAAAGCCAATTAACAGCACCTGCTAGCATTACATCATGGTGTTTGTTCTCTCAAGTTTAACCATAAGCGGTCTAGTGTGACCAGTGAGCTGTGTGCATGCCATTGGGAGTCAGAGTCAGGGCTCCGGTTGTTGACTTTTTAGCTAAGTGTGTAAGCTGAAAGAACCTGGATAAGCCAGGAGTTATAGTATTAGCACTTCATAACAACTCAAAATGATTTTGGGCAGTGTTACTGCAATTGTTCGCAATGTTTGTTGGTGTCAGATTATTTCTAACAGGGGTGTCCAACCTTTTCCCACGAGGGCCAAATAGAGAAAAATATAAGGATAAAAAGACCACTTTTACATACCACATAGTAAATTAAAGTTAATAAAACTAGTGTGGGTTAAGATAGGCTTAGTACCTGAATATGCTTAGTAGGGGTGTAAAGGTACGTGCATTCGTGTATGCGTTCGGTGCGGGCCTCTCGGTACGGTAGAGACGTGTACCGAACGGATACATGTAGACACCTATGGCTACTCTGAAGGAGTTACAACCTTCAGCAGCTGAGATGGGAGAGACTATCAAAACTAAGACGTACAGTACAGTCTAGTTCCAACTTCATATTCCCAAGGGGGCCATCATCTGGGCCGAGTAAGAATGTGCCACAGGCCGCAGTTTGGACATCCCTGTTTTAAGAATAATGGTGATTGGAGGGGCCCCTGTATTTTCTTTTAACAGCCTAATCAGACTCTAAATAACCACTGTCATTCAATGTAACAATCTGTACGAAAAGATAGTTGGTTCATTCAAAATTTAAAAGAAAATATATTTTTATCAACCTATTACCTGTGGGTCGAGGTGTGACCAGCACATTCACAGACATCTTGTGCTTTCCCGTGGAGCACATGTACCAGCCAGTATCTTTCAAACGCAGCTTCTTCAGGGTTACAGTGTAAGTCCCATTTCTGTCATCACTGACGGCCAGTGAAGAGTCTTCGTAGATCTCTCCAGCATCTGTCAGCCGACAGGAGCTCCAGTCTCCACTCCGACACCATTTCTTTCGACTATCTCTGTTGGCAAGCAATCACAGGGGAGTCAGAGGAGGCTGACTGTCCAGAGTTCGGCTTCAGTTTCAAACAAAGAACACTTTTTCACAGGCGTATTTGTGTTTTATAAATGTTGAATTGTATGAGTGTAAATACTGCATGGCTTGGTAAATAAAACGGGTTTGAGGTGAACAAATCCAGTACCTGTATTTCTCACTGTAGAGGCATTCAACTTTGACTCTTCCCCCTTCTTCACCGATCACTTGGTTCTTCACTACCGACATACCTGCAGGGAAAAAAATCAATAAGCTTGTCAGTGCTCTGATACTTTTCAACACCACATATTTCCAAAACACAATCCCTGTTATTTTGATGAATGTAGCTGTAAAATTATTTAGTGCTCCCAGTTCAAAAATGTGACTGAAAACACTATTTGTGCTTGTGTCCTTAAAATTTGTGCCTGAATATTTTCATTTTGAATATTTTACAAAGTCTGAGTTAAGATCAAACTTTTTTGTCCCAAAAGAAATGTGTTTTAGTCTGATGGTTAGAAGTCATATTCTTGATGGAGGATGTGTGTTGGGTCATTAAGGAAATTGTGTGCCTGTTTTATTACTCTTTCATCACAGACGGACTGAAGAGTCAACTAACCTTTATGTCAAATGATTTTCATTGCAGTTTTTAATTGTGTCGCCATTTTGTTTCTCAAGTGGACAGTTGAGGTACCAAACCAGGCTGTCATGCCATACCTGATGATACTTTCAAAGTAAAAAAGCAGCATGTTCTCTTCGTTGGCTCCAAACAATCTCAACCTGCTAAGAAAATGAGTCCTCTAGGCCAGCTAACTACAAAGAAACTCCACACGTTCTCACCACTTTAGTTTGTCATCCAGGATTACTCCTAAGTATTTGTAGGAGCACACTTGCTCAATTGCATGGTAATTTATTACGACAGTGTTCAGGTTTAATAACCCACAGGGATCAAATATCATTTCTTTTGTTTTATTAGTGTTCAGGATGAGGTGATGACTGTCGCACCATGATTTAAAGAGGGCAATTTCATGGTACAGTGACAAACAGTCATCCCAAGCTCAGAATGATATCATCAGAAAGTGGTTGATATGGTTATAAGATTATTGCTTCTGCATTTGTCGGTGTGGAGTGTGGTATAAACAGAGTAGGTGAACTCACACAACCCCGGGATAGTCCTGTATTGCACAATTTGATCTTAGAAAAGGAGCTACAGACACACAGGCTTCCTATCCTCAAATGTGAGCCGAAAGTTATAAACACAAGCTTTGATTTACGGATTAAATTTCATGCACTCATTTGCAATACTGAAAGCTACGGGCATGAAAATGAATTGACCCTTTGCCAAGCCCCACCCTCCTTGGTTACTGTTGCTACGCCTGTCAAGCTTTTACACAAAATAAAGGCCTTTGCACACAGGGTCCGTTTTTGCTCGAACGACTTTTTCGTACGTTAAAAAAGAAAAAACCATCTCATGTTGTTTTAATCAGGTTTGCACACTGACAGCGAAATTTCTGTCCGACATATTTTTATCTGAACATGTTCGATTTTATGTGAAATTTCGCATGAGTCCAAATCATTTAAATGGGTGACTGATGATTCAAAACAGCCCGCTGCTTCAGCCTCACTTGCTCACCCCCACCGGACCTCTCCTCTCTCTCCCTCTCTCTCGCACCAAAACATCACTTTAAACACCGAAGTTTGCTCATTTATTATGTAGATATCAACCACTGAAATATAACAGATAAGGTAAAGTCAGAAGTTTGTAGCCTACTCACAGGTCATAACAGAGACAGAATTATAAAGTTGCTCTCTATTTCTCCCACTTGGCTCAGCGCCATGATGCATGAGCTCTCTGTCAGGATGGATCCGGCAGGATTTAAAGGACTGACAGAGCCACAGGCTCACAATACCAAACAATTCGCCGCATTCTACGAATTTTAACAATGAAGGCAAATAACTAAGTGTACAAGGTCTGAGTCTGTGACATTTTTTCAGATTTTGGATCCAGATTCCGGATCCGGAAAAATTAGAGAAGAGTCAATTCCAAAGATGAAGAAAAGGAAATTAGAAACCAGCCAGGATGACTTGGAGGCCAGCTCCTTGTCCACAAACACTGAGTTCAAGAGCTACTGGTTAAGATTAAGGTTGAAATTATTCTAATTGGGACTGGTTCAGATGTTCCCAGGGTTCGAATCATGGACTTTCGACTGAGCTGCGTCTTCTGTCATCTTTTCTAACTTCGGCTTACTTCCCACCAGAGTAGGCTAACAGGAACACATACAAGGCAGGCCCCACCACAGTGTGGCAGCACAGTGTGAGCGTTGCGCCAGGCCAATATGTTCCTGAGAATATGACTAAAAATCAGCAGTAGGCTCTCCCATGACTGTCAGGACTTCCTTCAGAAATGTCTGACTACAACACCAGAGGTCTGCCAAACAATGGAGGAACTGCAGCTACACCTGTGGCTCAGATGAACCAGGATTAGACTCACACATGTTTTAAATTTGATCACCAGTTAAGTCTAGTTGCTGAAATTTTGAATCCTCCTCTTATTTTTACAGGAATAGCAATTTGGACCTTGACATAGACCCTTCTTTAATCTATTTTGTCTAAATATTGAGGAAAAAATAACAGTCAATAATATTGTTTATTTTGACCCTTTTTACCTGCAAGTGACTGGTGACCAGTCCAGGGTGTACCCTGCCTCTCGCCCAGTGACAGCTGGGATAGGTTTCAGCCCCCCACGACCCCGAACAGAATAAGCGGTAAAGAAAATGGATGGATGGATGGACCCTTTTTAACCCATAGGGGTTGTGTGCATTTTATGTGCTTTTCTCTCTTCATTTTTTGATAATTTTGGCTGTGTTCATGTACATGGCCTGAATTTTGGCAAAATTGTGTACTTTTTTAAATTTAATTTAATTTTTTTTCAGTTCAGCTCCTACAGTAAGTCTAAAACACAATATATACAAGCAAGCGTTGCACTCAAGATGTTATGCACAAAAAATGTGCCACTGAAACCCATTCAAACTGCAGTTCTTTATATCTGGGTGTAAATCTGGGCTTCTGCCTTAGAATTCATCTTTTTACTTCTCTCCACCAGATGGTGTCATATGGAGAAAAAAAAAGCTTAACATACAAAAAAATAATAATAATAATTTTAAAAAAAGCATAAAAATAAATGTTGCTGCTAACAGTGTTGCAAACTTAGTGATTTTGATGCTATATTTAGCAACCAGCAACAAATCTTGTGACTTCTTCTGGCATTACTGGAAACTTTTTGAGACTCTGACGTGAAAGCACGTATCATTCTTTACTCTTCTCGATGAGCAGTGGGTGCTGCCATGCCCCCCTCAATCTTTTAAAGGAACACATTTTAGGTGAATAAAATGAGGTATCAGGTCATTCAGAAATGTATGTACTTCCATTAAATTTAACTTTAAAACTTAAATTTAAATTTACTCCAATTTAAAAACGTTCAATTAAATTAAAATGGTTGTGCAAGCAGATAGAAAAATGAAATAGATGAAAGTAAATAATTATAGCATAAAAAATAAAAATATAATTGAAATATCTACAACATGAAAAATGCTGATTCGTTTCTTTTTTAAAATCAGAGTTAATTTGAGAATTTAAGAAATACAAGTCATCAAAGATTTTCATATAAATATTTATCTTTCTATGTTTCTACAATTTGGTCTTCATACATTTTGCAGTATTTACATGTGGCCTCAGAGTACTTTTTTTTCTGACAATTTTGAAATTGACTTAGAAGCCACATGGAGTGAAAAGGACGGCGGAGTTCATACAGTATATGCATATATGAGTGGAGCTGCTTAGATTTGTTACTTGTGTATGATTGGTCTCCAAAGTCACATGGTACGGTTAACTAGACATGTCTGATTGGTCTCGAAAGTCACATGACCTGGACAACCGGTGGAGGCAACACAGTCTGGAGGAGAGAGACAGGAAAGCACACGGGGAGAAGCGGTGGCAAGACATATTTTAGAGTACTCATTTGTTATCGATATGTTGTGAGAGTAATTGATACCAAAAAAGTACTTTGTAAGTATCGATACTTCAGTGTCGACACTACTCTGAATCCATCCATCCATCCTGACAGAGATCCTCATACAGCACACACTCATGCATCATAGCACTAAGCTATGTTGGAGAGATGGAGAACTACTTTGTATTTCAGTCTCTAATATGACCTGTGAGTAGCTACACCCTTATGCCTTTATCTGTTATATTTTTATGGTAGATATCCAGACAATACATGGGCAAAATCCTGGTGTTTAAAGTAAAGCTTCACTTTAGAGAGGGAGGGGGGAGGGTGAGCAAGTGAGAAGGAAGCAGCAGGTACTGATCTGAATCATCAATCGCCCATCTAAATGACTTGGACTGATGTGAAAATTCACATAAAATCAAACCCATTCAGGAAAAAATAATGATGAAAGTAGGTTTCAATGCCAGTGTGCGTTGTCAGTGAGACTTTTTTTTAACTTGTGAAAAATTCAGACAACAAAAACGGACACAGTGCAGAAAAATGTTAAGTGTATTCATGCATGGATACAAGTTTAGCAGTTTTCAGTTACTCACCATCAATGACTCGTATGTTTGTGTAAGTGACAACGTCAGCACTCCATATACTTCCTATCTCCACACCACATATGTACCAGCCGGTGTCCCCTTTCCTCATGTTTTTCATGGTCACGGTGAACACCAGCTGGTCCAGGTCATCAGAAATGGTCACTCTATCCTTGGCTGGATTGGCCGTACGGATATTATCTGTCCGGGCCAGGCTGGTGCAGAACTCTCTCGTCGCTCCCCGACACCAGTATTTAACATAATGTTCATACTGAGGCTCGTAGTGACACGGGACGGAAATGGACTGACCCTCCAGCACTGAGAACTCTCCCTCGGTGGTTGCCCCGCACAGGACAGCTGAGGGAAAATGACTCAATGTTTTACACAGTCATGGTTTCAGTTTCCTTTACAACAAAACACTCTCCCTACTTCCCAGCTTGAACCCCTCACTCCAAAATTGGATTATCCCTTTGTAAAAGCGATTTGGGGTTGAAAAATGTAGGGGCCTTTGGAGAACAGAAAAATAAACATTAAACCAACTCTTGCCAATGGTGCAAACAGTACAGAGGCTTAAAAGATTATTCAGAAAAAAAACACAATAGCCCTCTGCGGCTCCAGACAAAAGGGCTGCTCTGACAACCTTTCAAGTCAGCCCATAACGAATAACCGACACAAATGCTAATAAATAAATCAATAATGATTGAAAAAATGTAGTAAGTCTCACACTGTAGCACTAGTGTGGGCCAAAAGCACAATAATAAACAGAGGGTACAGCAAACCACACATTAATCATCCTAAGAACTATTTTCCCCAAATAAAAGCCTCATTGTACAACTTTTACAATTACATGACCTCAGTTTTTACCTGGGATCCATATGAGCAGGCTGATGGCGCGTACGTACAGCTTCAGCATGTTTCAGTGTCTGAGTTACCCGATGAATCCACTCCCTTCTCTTAATGGACTCCAGTTTCCGCAATGAAAGTTTTCTCCCGGTCATGTGAGCAGAAATAGATTCAGATATTCCAGATTTTAACCATGTAGGTACCAGTTTGGTTTTACTCCAAAGACATGGTTTTAATGAGAAGTTGGAATCAATTTGGCATTCATGTAAGATAATTGACTACAAGGTGCTATGACATTTATGTAAAATTAACTTTTTTGTAAGTTAATTGATAATTTACCAACCACTAATGCAAAAAACTGTTATGAATCATGCTCTTTATTGTATTTCTGCAAAGTGACCCATTTTCTCACATCTGTTATTTTCTTTATACACTGTGAGAACTGCACCAGACACACCAAAGAATTCAAAATTAAGGCTGTTTACATATTTGACTTTTTTTGCACTGTTCCTTTAACCTGTTCTGGAATAGTTGGCTGAATTCCCGCTAACACAATAACAAACATCTGGCAGTAGCGTGTCTGTTCACAGGGTTCAACACTCCCGAGGTCCCATGTCTCTGCTCCAAATTCTCTTAAAGCTATAATATGTAAAACCTTTGCACTGAAATGTCTAAATGAATCAAAGAGTGACCACTCCTGTGTTTTAGATATTTATTAGTTGTGGTCTTACATCACTAAAAATGCTCTTTATGGACAAAAGTATTCGGTCACCTGCCCATTACGCCATAAGGAATTGTATTCAAACACTTGTACTTTGAAATCCAGTTGCCCCCCTTTTGCAGCTACAACACGTGGACAAAATTGTTGGTACCCCTCTGTTAATGAAAGAAAAACCCACAGTGGTCACAGAAATAACTTGAATCTGACAAAAGTAATAATAAATAAAAATTCAACGAAAATTAACCAATGAAAATCAGACTTTGCTCCTGAACTGTGGTTCAACAGAATTATTTAAAAAAACAAACTCATGAAACAGGCCTGGACAAAAATGATGGTACTCCTAGAAAAGATTGAAAATAATGTGACCATAGGGACATGTTCAACCAAGGTGTGTCCTCTACTTAGCATCACAGGTGTCTACAAACTTGTAATCAGTCAGTCGGCCTATTTAAAGGGTGACAAGTAATCACTGTGCTGTTTGGTGACATGGTGTGTACCACACTAAACATGGACCAGAGGAAGCGAAGGAGAGAGTTGTCTCAGGAGTTTAGAAAGAAAATTATAGACAAGCATGTTAAAGGTAAAGGCTATAAGACCATCTCCAAGCAGCTTGATGTTCCTGTGACTACAGTTGCACATATTATTCAGAAATTTAAGATCCACGGGACTGTAGCCAACCTCCCTGGACGTGGCCGCAGGAGGAAAATTGATGACAAATCGAAGAGATGGATGATACGAATGGTAACAAAAGAGCTGAGAACAACCTCCAAAGACATTAAAGGTGAACTCCAAGGTCAAGGTACATCAGTGTCAGATCGCACCATCCGTCGTTGTTTGAGCCGTTGTTTGGACTTCATGGGAGACGACCAAGGAGGACACCACTGTTGAAAACAAATCATAAAAAGGCGAGACTGGAATTTGCCAAACTGCATGTTGACAAGCCACAAAGCTTCTGGGAGAATTTCCTATGGACAGACGAGACAAAACTGGAACTTTTTGGCGAGGCACATCAGCTCTATGTTCACAGATGCAAAAATGAAGCATACCAAGAAAAGAACACTGTCCTGACTGTGAAACATGGAGGAGGCTCTGTTATGTTCTGGGGCTGCTTTGCCGCATCTGGCACAGGGTGTCTTGAATCTGTGCAGGGTACAATGAAATCTCAAGTCTATCAAGGTATTCTAGAGGGAAACGTGCCACCCAGTGTCAGAAAACTTGGTCTCAGTCGCAGGTCATGGGTCTTGCAACAGGATAATGACTCCAAACACACAGCTAAAAACACCCAAAAATGGCTAAAAGCAAAACATTGGACTATTCTGAAGTGGCCTTCTATGAGCCCTGATCTAAATCCTATTGAACATCTGTGGAAGGAGTTGAAACGTGCCATCTGGAGAAGGCACCCTTCAAACCTGAGACAACTGGAGCAGTTTGCTCATGAGGAGTGGGCCAAAATACCTGCTGGGGGTGCAGAAGTCTCACTGAAAGTTACAGAAATCATTTGATTGCAGTGATTGCCTCAAAAGGTTGTGCAACAAAATATTAAGTTAAGGGTACCATAATTTTCGTCCAGGCCTGTTTCATGAGTTTGTTTTTTAAAATAATTCTGTTTAAATACAATTCAAAAGCAATGTTTGATTTTCATTGATCAATTTTCATTGAATTTTTATTTATTATCACTTTTGTCAGATTCAAGTTATTTCTGTGACCATTGTGGGTTTTTCTTTCATTTACAGAGGGGTACCAACAATTTTTTCCACGTGTGTATAACAGCTGCCGCTCTTTTGGGAAGGCTTTCCACAAGATTGTGCCCATTTAAAGCCTTTATGTGGCACTGAGCTCACAATCTCACTTCCAGGCCATCCCAAAGGTCCTCGATGGGGTTGAGGTCAGGGCTCTGTACGTGCCGATCAAATTGTAACATCTTTTAAGTCCTTGCTTTTATTAGCTGGGGCACAGTCATGTTGGGATAAAAAAAAAGGCTCTTCCCCAAACATTTTAAACAAGCGGGGAGAAAAGCTGTTAAAATTGTCCTTTATGGTCCATGCTGAGAATGATCCAAGAAAGCTTTGCTTGCAATGGCCATGTTTTTATTTTTCAAACTAAACTAATTGTATGTAGATTTTTTCAGTATTGGTTTAAGTATACCATTTGCAATCATCTTAAGATTTTTTTTTTTTTTTTTTTTTTTTTTTTTGAAAGAAATCTTGTGAATTCTTTCCAGCTACCGGCAGTGACTGAGGCATTATGGGGGAACAAGCTGGCGTGGTGTAATGTGGTAGCTGAGGTGTAAATGAAGATCCTGCTGTGCTCTCACATATCATGCCTTTTGTTGTCCTTCTTGGCTTTCTGCAGCGTCCCAGTACAGTGTAATTTCACAAACCTGGACACCAATATTGCGCTGTTATAAGGGAATATGTAAGTACAAAGGCATAACTGCTTCATCACTGCATTGTTGCAGAACCACAGTCTGTAAACGGCTTATTTTCTCACAGTTCACAGCTCTAAAGGTGCTGTTTGTCTCTGTCCTCTGAATATAATGCAATAAAGAAGCCTTTCCCTTTTCTTTGGCCTCTATAAGTGTAAACAGTCATCTTAAGTCTCACATCTGCTGCTATTTTATCATGTAGCCAAAGTGTTAGCAGTCTATATAATAACTTATTCTCTCGTGCAGCCAAATGCTAAGTGCCTCATTCCCTCCCTGAATGCAGAAATGATTTGGCAGGCTACAATAAAATGATTTGATTTGGGAGGCTGAAAACTTTGGATTTGATCCAGTCTTCATTTGTTGGATTAAGCTCCTACACACTGCCCCCACAGCCACCGAATGAACAAACAATTATTCCAAGCCTCTCAATTTGCTCTGTGAAGGGTGTCAGGGATGTCCCTAAAGCTGCTTGCTTTTCGCTCTGGCTTCAAAGCCTTTTATGAACATCCATTTTCCTGGAAAAATGAAGGCAGGAGTCAGAATGGAAACTAACTGTTCTAGAGTAGAGGGAATCGAAACTTAACTTTGACAGATCTGGTTAAGTCCAGCCAATTGTGCTCCTTGTCATTATCCAGGATCCTGATCTTCCTTTCAGCACTGTTAAAAACACTTTTGTTTACTGACTCTGTGAGCAGATAGTCACAATTTCTCTTCTCTCTAAAGAAAATCTGTGGAGAAAATATGTTTGATCAGTTTCTCCTATTATCCCCCACAGTTTTTGACATTTCTTCCTCTGAAATGTATTAATTTACATCATAACTAAAAGCCTTACATAAGCAAAATAGTGCCATTATGCTTTTTAATGTTTTTTTGTATCTCTATATTGCTCTACCATCACAACCAGTTGTGTTTACTGGCCTTTCCTCTGTCTGAAACCATTTTACAGCATAGCATATGTGACAGAAAGTCCTTTTTTCATCTAAAAGCTGTTCTGTAGCCTGTTATTAGTTCTTTAAAATCTTTTGTATGACAAACATATCTGAAGAAAATTCATCTTTTTAAAATGACATTTAAAGGGGACAAATTTTACCCTTTTTTGGACAAGTTTATATTGGTCTCAGAGGTCCCCAAAACATGCCTGTGAAGTTTGTTGCTGAAAAAACACTCCAGTGTGGGATTTTTGCATGTCTTAAAAAATATCTGATTCGGCCCTGCTCAGAACGAGCTGTTTCTGTGTCTGTGGTTTTAAATGTTAATGAGCTGTCTGACCCCGCCCCGACCACACCCCTCCCAGGAAATGGATGTGGCTCTCCTGATCCTCCTCTTAGCTGCCAGTTGGAGGAGGGTGGAACTTTCTTTCAAGTGGGGAGGGACAACTGAACCTGGGGGCGGAGCTAACTGCCCACATGACATCATGAGGGGAAAAAATCTAAGAACGGCTTGTTTTAGCACACATTTTCTGAAAGGTGGAGAAAGGGGGGTGGGTCAGGGAATGGATTTTTCTGATTCTTGGGGGGACTGGGGACAGGCCAGGGGGACTTATTTTTGTTAGAAAGCCTGGAAAGGTGTATTTTGCATGATATGTGACCTTTAAAGGGCTTGAAATGTGTGAACATTGTTATTTGGAGTCAAATTAAAAATAAATCCATAAAAATAATGTAAAATTTTAGTGTCTTAAACCCGGCATTTCTGGTCTCAGACAACAAAAAAGTCTGTTTAATGATTTTTTATTGAACGATTTTGGCGTAATTGCAATGGGTCATATTGTTGCAGAGGGATCATATGTGAGCAGTGTTTCAAAAACATCTACTTAGCTTATTCTTATCTGCTTAACTGAAGCTAATGTAGCTGCTTTGGCTTATGTAGAACTACTGAGACCAGATTCTGACTCACTAAATGTGGGACATATACTATGTTTGCGTGGGACAATGTGAGATACCAATGCATCAAGGTAGTCCAAAATAACTTTAAAAAAATCTATTCTGTCCCTTTTCTGGTCTGTATGAATAGAAGTGTTTCAGTGTGGTAAATGCTGGAAAATAATGTTTTGTTGGCTGGGTTTTATGTTGTTTTCTTACCCGAGTGTTCTTTTGATATTGTTTTGTTGTCTTTATCTCTTGTTTGGTTGCTGTTGCTTTATTTTTCTGCATGTCAAAGCACTTTGTAAACCCTTGTTATTAATATCTGGAATCATGTGATTGCAAACAACCTACAGAGGGCACTTTCACATTTGCTGACTAAAAGGCCGTTCTGTATGGCACTTTATCAGGTTCTATGTACTATAGTGGGCAGGGGCGTAGCGGGTGTTCTGATTACCCAGCCCACAGGGGCCCTTGAAAAGCCTGCAATGAAAAGCGTGTTTTTATTTATTTTATCCTAGCAAATAGTGTCATTTTTGAATCAAAAGTGACTAACTGAATCAGTGAACAGACTAAAATTTGTATCAAATAGAGTAAAAGTACAGTTCTGAGGCCCTTAAAAATGTCCAAATGGTGTGGTTCAGCACTGCAAAATAATGTACGTAAATTTAAATCAACCATAATAGTTTATTGCTCATAAATGGGGAAATTATGGTTAAAATACATTAAAATGCATAGGTATTTGTAAAAATTATGCAACATTTGTTGCTTAAGGGGGGCCCTGTGTAATATTCTTTCTGGGAGCCCAAAATCCCTAGCTACGCCCCTGATAGTTGGCATCCAAAGTGCACTTTTGTTGCACTTTTTTAACATTAGGGCACCAAGAGGGTACGTAGTCAATACTCGTCCAGTCTGGATTTGTGTAATGCATAAAATCTGATTTAGCATTAGCATTAATATAATGTTTGCTGACCCTGGGGCTGGATTAAGTCTGTGTCATGTGGAGTGGGCTGCAGAATTGGAGCATTTAAATGAGGCTGGCCACATATTGGGAAAAAATGTTCTAATAGACCTCAGCCAGGGTACAGACTTGTCAAGAAAGCTTTAAACACATTTTTCGTATATATTGCAATAACTTTAGACTTTTGCATTGTGTCGATTCTGATTGAATTAACTGTGCAGCCCTAAATTATTAGAATATATGTCACGACAACAGTCCATGCAAATGTGCCAGCAGTGTTCATATGATTAACCTGATTTGGGAAAAAATAGCATTTAGAAATATCTATAACTGCTTGCTGTTTTCTTAGTTAAAGGATGTGCTGATTTGTCAATGGTAGGAGGAAACTAAGTTAACTTACCCTCCATGTATCCAGGACAGCACATACTACACCATATATTGAGAGGTGTAAGCGCTTCTATTGGCCCCTCTAATGGTGAGTGTCCCACCTCTCTTCATATAAATTCTGTCAGGTCAATTATGTCCTAATCTGGTCCCTCAGTTCCCACTGCTCCTTTTCTTACTACTTTTATTCCTCCTCTTTTCTCCAAAGTGCTGGTGCTAATGTTATTCATTTAATATGTAGAGGTAGGTAGATGGACTGCCTCTTTGTCTGCTATTAAATCAGCGTAGGTAGAGATTTATATCTGACCTTTACAGGCGAGACCTGGGGTGCCAATGTGATTTAGTCCATCTCTGTATGCGAGACGTTTTCATATCCTGTTCAAACTGGCTCACACATTCACGCCTCTCGGCTCTGTGCGGTTTAAAGCGATCAGGCCGGACCCTGTTTGACTCTATCAGTTATTCCAGAACAAGTAATAGCAGCAGAGCCTCTCATTGCTCTGGGGTGTAATGTTCTGTTCTCGCTTTCCTCCTCTCTTTACATGATAGGCAAAAAGGTCTGCTGCTGTTAAAATTGAACCCTACACTCTCCTTCTTATTGGCTCAGGAATTTTCTTTAGGCTCTGTTCTGCTAACTTTTAAAAAATGATGCAATCTCTGGAGTTGAAAACAAGTTTTTCATGGGATGGAGCTCTTTTCTAGCAACTTTTACAAAGCGATGTTTTTCCCTGTCAGGCCGTGAAGTATTAGATATTTCCTTTTCCTGTAACCGACTGAAGATGGAGCACACAGCTGCTCCAGACTCTGATGTTAAAAGCCTTACAAATGTGAAGTTTAAAGACCAATCTAATGAATTATGCTTACCAAGTTTGTGGGGTTTCTTGCATACCCAAATCTAAGAAAATAAAATGCACGATGGAAAATTATGTTATAATCACTTTATAATCATTTTGTTGATTTGACAGTTTGTTGATTCTCATCACTGTGTGCTGTTTGTACCATCTTTGCAAAGATTAAAACATCATGTTTGACTTGAAGAAATGTTACTATCAGTGCATTAGTTGAAGCACTTGCAGCAATTACAGCCTAGTCTATATCAGGGGTTCTCAACCTTCTCAGCCCGCGAGCCCCCAAATAAAGGTGCCAGAGGCCGGGGACCCCCACCATGCCTGAGAGTGGTTAAACACAGCTATGCACAATCAAGAGTAGTCATGTGCAGACAAGGCCGTCCATAAAGCCTGATTTATGAGTCTGTGTAACGTCGACAGTGTAGGTATGCCGTCAACGTGACGCTGTTGTTGACCATCGTCGTCGCTCTGCAATTCACCACCATGGCTCTAGGGGGTGTTGCTGTGTGTGTGTGTGTGTGTGTGCCATTTGGCAGTCCTCGTAGTGCTTTGAGGAGGAGTTGTAAAGGTGGTCATATTTCCTAATCTCCTCAATTATTCTCTCTTCGATTTGATCCATCATTGAAACACTTGCACCGCCCCACAAAAACTTTAAAAAATGACTGTGTTGCAGGAAGAAAGACCAGAAAAAGCAACTGCCGGATATGACGTTTTGAGCGGACCAATCACAGCCCTTGCGGTCCGCATTTCCGTGACGTGTAGTTGGGATTTTTTTGGAGGTGCAAATCAAGCTACAGCGTAGTGGTCCGCATCGACACAGAGGGCTACGCATAGCTACGCCGTCGAGGCAACGCAGAAGCAGAAATCAGGCTTAAGGGGGATAAGGGGGCTTTCTGGGGCCAAGCCCAAAAGGGGGGCATGGAGGTCAACAAAATATGATCAACTGTCAAGTTAAGCCGTCATAACCATATTTTATATTTAACCTGAATAATATCAACTCAAATAAGTAAATATTTTTATTGTTTTGTGCCGTATTAAATAGCCTTCTTAAAAATGTAAATCCCCTTTATTAAAAACAGAATTGAAATGGGTTAAAAAATGGCAGGAATTTGTGATAAGGTGCTGAGATTTACTTTTAAATTAGCAGAAATTGGATAAACTGGCAAAAATTAGATAAAAGTGGCAAAACTAAGCAAAAAAAAAAAGGCAAAAATGTGCATACAAAGTGGTAAAACAAGTGGCTGAAATGTGTTTAAAGTGGTTAAAATCCATGGAAGATTTGGTGAAATTCAAAGAAAAGTTTGTTGAAACTGGCAAAAATGGACTAACTGAGGCAGAGAAATGGGCAGAAATGGGTTAAACTGGCAATAATGGGCATTAAAAAAAAGTACACTGGTTAAAATGGGTGTAAAAAGTGGTAAATCGTGGCAATAATGGGTCAACAAAGGCAACAACAGTGGTAAGAATTGGTTTAGGAGTGGCAAAAACAGGCAGAAAAAGCGGTGGAAAGGGTTAAAAATCAACAAAAATGGGTTTTAAGTGGCAAAAATAGTTTTAAAATTAGTGGGAAAGTGATGAAAACAGGTTAAAATTTGGCAAAATTAGTGTAAAGTGACAAATGTGTGATTTAAAATAATATTTTTAGTTTTTAAGGCACCCAGAGACCCCCACTCAGAGTCTTGAGACCCCCAAGAGAGTCCTGACCCCCATGTTGAGAACCACTGGTCTATATGCCCCAGCAAGCTTTGCACACCTGGAATGGGTCATTTTCGGCCATTTTTCTTTGCAAATCCTCTAAAGCTCTGTCAGATTGGATGGGAACCGTGATTCGATCAGAAAATATTTTTTTAATCCTCTTTTTTAATAAAATGACAATGTCTAAGTAACAAAAACATGCTGTATTTATTGATTTTTATTTGTTGGGTCATGAAAGTGAAGTGTTCTGATCACTGGAGAGTTTGAGCTTGACTCCTGAATACTGCAGTGCTTTTACTACTACTCCCATTGACTCTACAAATACTTTCACTCTGACAGCTCTGAGCTCTTTGCTCTGCTTTTTGTGAAGTAGATGTTTCTTTTTGCTACAAGTTACTAAAAGAAAAATCAAGCTTTCACCACAGCAAGGCTACATGCAGGGGAAATTTTGCAAGCTGAGCCAACAAGTCAAAAGAAACCTGCTACATCAAATCTATTTTCATTTTTATTCTAGGCTCCATCAAGGGTATCCTATCCTGCTGACAGCCTATACCTGCTAGTAAAGGGAGACATCAGGATGGAGTCTACTGGCCAAAACACTGCACATTTAACATGTAAAATCAATAACTGTTCATCCTTGTTTTGTCTCTCCTGATTGAAATGTCCTTGTTCTGTAAAACTGCACACTTGTTTTGAATTTCACACCAGGAACACCTTGCAGGAATTCAGCAAAGCTGCATCTTTCCTGGACCTGAGCTCATTAAAAGAGACTAAGTTGAGGTAATAAACTGTCCTGTGGTGTGAGAAGTAAAAATGTGATATTCTGTTTGGAAAGAATTGACACAGATCTACAAGCTTCAGGCTTGTTATCAGTGCTGAGTTCAAAAGCCCGCATCTATGATGGTATGGGGTTACATTAATGCACATGGCATCATGGGTAACCTGCACACTTGTCTAGGCTCCTTTAATGCTGAACCATATACAAAGGCTTTGTAGGAACACAACTACATCGTCAGTGTCTGTTTCAGGGAAGGCCTTGTTTATTTAAAAAGCACATTCTGGACTGGACAGCTCTGTAGGACAAGAGCCAGTGTGATAAAAGAGGCCAGCCTTCAGTCCTGACTCATCCGCTGAAAATATCTGGTACATGAAAATATAACAAAGAGAACCACTGATGAAATTAAACAAGAATTAGTCAGAGTGGTTTAACAATCCTCTTTGAAAATTACAGAAGCTGATCTTAGTTTCTAACGTACTTACATGCTGTTTAAAGAAAAAGGTTTGGTCTAATCAGACTGCCAGTTCAAGCTGAGATACTTACACCCCTGTAGCATTTCACTTTCAGTATTAATGTCACTGTGGCACATGCCAGTATGAGGTGATTCATAAACATCCCATTAAACAACAATCAAACGTCCTCAGATTTTCCCCTCATGATGTCATATGGGGAGTTAGCACCGCCCTCAGGTTTGGTTGGCCCTGCCTGTTTGGAGTACCGCCCTCCTCTCCTGACTTTCCTCTCATCTGCCAGCTGCTTGTGGAGCTTGTGCATCCGTAGGAGTGCTTGATCTGACCTGCCTTTTGTGCTGTTGTTACACCTGGAGTTTAAACTGTAAACCACTGATCATCATCATGTGTAAATCCAACAGTTTGGGGAGATTGACAGTTTATTTTCACTGTCTGAGAATTAAAACAATATATTTTTCCTCCATGTGTTTTTCACCAATGAGGACGCAGCCTATTCATATCAGACTACATGACAGCTCCAGAAGTATGTGGCTTGAATATCTTAAACACCCCCTTGTGGCTTGCTGCAGTACAGAGATTTAACTGTGTGAGTAGGGACTGAGCTCACTGCTAAAGGCTAGAAATATGCTACATTTCAAAGAAAATACAATTATAGAGACAAAAATGTTTTATTTAGTTCATTTAATGCGCTGGCCCTCACAGTGTCTGCATAGGCCAGGGATGTCCAAACTTTTCCCACAGTGGCCCACATACAGGAATATGTAAGGGTAATTGGGCTTCTGTCATATTCCTCGCCATGAAGATTTTAAAGACTAACCCAATGTAAGTCAATACATGTTTAGTGACTGAGTAGGCCTATGGCTGACAGGGCAAATAGAAAGTAATTTTAAGGATTTCGGGGAGCCAGTCAGATTTCAGAGGGCCCCGTTTGCCCCTGGCTACCACTGGCTCTGCCCATGAAAAGTTACTGGTGCTATTAACTGCGATAATTCATCAGGACATTATTAATCAAGATATCTTCTTGTCAGAATGTTTGTTTACAGAATAAACACCGTAGCACTGCCTTGTGCTGAAACTAAAAAGTACGATAAAGTTAAGCACAAGCTCCATATTTTAATGTGGGCCATAATTATTTTTTTTTCTACAACTTGCTGCAGGCCAATCAAAAATTGGCTACGGGCTGAACAGTTTGGCATAGACATAAGCAGGCCCTGGTACAAATGCAGTTGAGGACCTCTGCTGTGAACTGTGGGGAAATTTCAGGAAGGTACAACATATTGGATACGACCCAATCCTATTTGACACAAGATATTCTGAGGGAAGATTAGTTTGAATTAAAGTGAGAGATGGTCATGTGACCTGTGAAGACTTTTTTATTAATCATGAATGTAATGGTATTAAAGCAACTCAAACCACTGTGGCAACCAATAGGATGTGTAAAAGTAAGGTGTAATGACTGCCCAGCTTCAACATAGTGCTGATGAGGAATGTAGGCTACTCTTAAACATGCTGGTGACCCTGTCCCAATTTTTTTGAAATGTGTTGCTGGCATTAAATATGCATCCCAACTTTCCAGTAACAGCAGGCTTGTTCAGTTTCAACATTCATTATGTTGTATTTGTACAATTTTCAATCTAGTATGGGCTTTTAGTGCTTTCAAATCATCCCATTTTATTTTTATTAACATTTCACATCACGTCCCAACTTTTTCTGAAATGACATTGTTTTAAATTATTTAAACATGGCTTTTGGTGTTCAGACAGAGCCTTTCACTCATGCACTAGTCACATTTCATGTTTTTATTTCTCCTCAGTGCAAAAAGGAATGCTTTACAAATTTGACATTAAAAAAAGAATAAACAAATCAACCATTATTAGTAAGAAAACTGAACTGCCTTATATTTGTCGTTATGCATCGAATTCAGTGTTTCTGGTGGGATGAGCCTCTCCGAATCAGTGGCACAAAATGTTGCATCACATCTCCAAGGGGATTTTGGTAACATGTCTTGTGATCTAGAAAAAAAAAACGGAGGAAGGTGAGAGTTTTATTGACATTGAAGTTATTGAAGTCGTTATTTAGAAGCAAAAGAGAAACAAGAGGATGCAGTTTGTTCTTCCAACCCGCCTACAAGTCTGAAATTCAATAAACCTGTTTTCGAGCAAGGCAAAAGCAATATTGGGTCTGATGCGGATCTCTCCTGAGACACAGGAAGGAAGTGTATCTTATCACATTAGCTATCTTGTGCTGCTCCACTGAGAATGAAGAGATGAACTGGCAAGAACGGTTAATGTGACTGAGTGCACCCAAAGGACGAGGGTATTTTCTTGTTTTATAAGCACAGGCATTACAGTAATGCTTTTATCAGTATAAAAGACCCACTTAACACTTCCCATGAGTTTATAAAATCTTCTATTTTTCGTCCATTGAGAGACAAAACCATAAACACTTATTGCCTTTGAAATACATTTTTTAACATAATGACAGTATGAAAAAAGGCATTCTTGAAACTTTTCAGCAGTAATCCTTGGCATGTCTGATTCTGAACTATTTCAAACACATAATGCATTCTTTCAGTACTGAAGATGTTCAAGCATAATTGATTAGTGCACTCGGGCAAGGTTGCCTAGTAAGTGCAAGCTGCAGCTCCGTTTAAAAAAAAGCCAAATATCCCACTCTGAGCACAGCAAAGCCTTGGTTCTCAATTGGTGAGTCGGGACACAAAAAGGGGGCTGAGAAGCCATTTTCAATGGGTCACAGATGTGTGCCAGGAATAATATAGAGCAAATAGTCTTTGATGTGCTTTTATTTTGAAGGATATATTTTAATCTTATTGTCCCCTCACATTGTCTTTCCATATCAAGTCCAAATTGGTTATGATTGGAAAATTTAAAGGTGGCAGTGGGTCCTGATGCTTGACCAAAGCATACAGCTGAAAGAAAACCAACCAAATAGAAACATAGTAGAGACAAGAGGTCTGATGTGTAAAAACAAACCATTTGAGAGGGGAACGCTGGGAATCAGATGCACGTCTTTTTCAACCAATGAAGTTCATTACAACCAGATGGAGGACAGTGTGAGCGAACAGGAAGTCAGCAAAGGCTCTCTCCGGAGAGATAGACAGGAAGTCCCCTTTGTTCTGTGGGTTGATCTGGATGCGAAGACACACTGCAGAAAAGACCGAAGAAATTTTATTAGTGAACCAGTAAATAATGTGGAAAGGTATAGCTGTTCATGAGCAACAGATCTAACATGGGTTTAGCTACAAAAATACTACACATGGAATGATTTATTACAAGAAAGCCGTTATTCTTCCTTTGGCTCCTTTTTAACTGACTTCGGGCTCTGAATCTAAAAAAAAAAAATCCCATATAATAATCTTGTCAAAATCCTGGAGAAAGATTCAGAGGTTCAGTCCCAGTGCAGGCCTTTCCCCTAGAACATGGCCCCGCCTCTATTTGTGCATTCATGTCTAATGGCAGGGTGTCCAGACTCACAATTCTGGTTGGAATGGATGAGTTGGGTTGAGTTCAAGGGTTATATGGCCCTTAAACTAGAGATCTGGCACACTCCAAACAAAGTTATGAGAAACATCATTTAAAAACTGTTTTAGAAGTTGTTACTCGAACGGTGGCTTGCTTTGGCTACATTAGCTTTAATAAATATAACATGCTATTCTAGCCACATAATTAACTTAACTACATAAGCCAATGTAGCTACCTTAGTTTTAGCATGGTGGGCTTTAGTAAACCATGCTAAAGCTGAGGTAGCTATGTAGAAAACATATCTACATAGATTAAATAGCTGCTTCATGAGCTTAGCTTTAACTAGATAACCTACATTGCTCCGTTATCTTTTTAGCCTCATAACTAGTTAGCTTTAGCTACATGAGCTTTAGCAAACATAGCTAAAGCTAACATAGCAGTGCAGATAATGTAGATATGTTGCTTACAATGTTACTTTGTTAGCTTAGCTTTAGCTCTGTAAAAAGTTTTAAACCCATAGCTCCATTGGCTTGATATGTTGTCTTTAGCAGTAGCTCCATTAGCTACATAGCTACATTATGTATAGCTAAGTTAGCCTCAGCAATATGAGCTTTAACAAACATAGCTAAAGCTAACTAAGCTATGTGTAAAACATATCTGCATAGCTTACATACTGTAGTTGCTTTGTACAGTTGGTTAGCTACGTAGCTACATTATCTATGTAGCTTAAGCAGCTAATGCAGCTTCTTTAACATTTTACAATCAGGTTTTCGAGTCAGGTATTTAAATTTTACCTTTTGGTATCCTAATCCTTACCCAAACCCTATAAGGAAGTTTAAAACCATTTTATTTCCAAAGTTTTAGCGTGTATTTCAGTTTTGAGATTAATGGCGTCTCAGATAAACGGTCTGTTAGAGTGGCCATTAGACATAAATGGTCTGCACCCAGACTGTCTTAGAAAAATTGCTTGTAGTAGAAATTATTACATCTGTTAGCATAACGTTGTCACCGACAATTGATGACATAAAAGGAGCTTGACAGGTTGTCCCATTTCGAAGGAAAAGATTTCACAACTTCCCCTTTATCAACGTTAATGAATATGTTAACACAAAGGCTGGGCAATTTATGGATATTTGGACCCATTCTCAATGCGAGAGTCAAAATATAATATAATACAATATTTTTTGCATTCTTTTAATAACAGTAGCTTTATACTAATAGCCCCTGTTCCTATGCAGTTTCATATTACAGAGTTATATTAGCTTTGTTTATAGAGCGGTAAGAATGACAAAAATGAGGCAATTTCAAAATAACCCAGAATGGGATTAATGTCTGTGACACATGGTCATGCAGTGAAGAAGTGACCTTATTTTGATTTAACATTCTTATTCTTAAAGACGTCAGAAAACTGTTTATTCATTGACAAAGAGTGATGACAGGTAAGCCTTCTGCGTGTCCGTATACTATCTGAATCCCCCTGGCATTCCTTTATGTGCCATGAACTGTGCCATCTCTCTGTGTAATTTTGGATGCCTTTCAGTGCTGCACCAAACAAGCTCTCATGTCATAGGACAGCCTGTGTCCAGAGCAGGATTAAATGTTCAGTTAAAAGAATCTGTTACTGCGACAAGAGCAATTTTAACCATCCTGTGAATATGCCGCAGGATTGATAAACAATGTTCTGTTCAAACATCAGCGATCAAGACCACAATTTCACTTATTGATGACATGAAATAGAATCATAGGTAAATTACTTAAGTGGATAGTACTATGGCATTATGATTTCATAATAATGAGAGATTAAATCAGCCATCAGATTAACCCAGGCACACATTTGCCTGCATATTTTATTTCTTTATTAAGTTTATTTGATAGGGACAATGCAAATTACATAGTAAAACTTCAGCCTGTTACAAACAAGCTAAAAGTAACTGATGTTTCACATCTAGAGATTATAGCTATTGCTAGTTTCCATCTCCTGTCCCTAGTTAGGCTTTTAGAAAATGAAATGAAAGAAGGTAAAAGTAAAGATTTACATAAAAATTGCATAAATACAGTTACAATTGATTAAAAGAGCAAAGTTAAAAGACAAAATAGTAAAATTTTACATCATAGTTACATAAAATTACAGCAAAACATAGACTATTTAAAAGTGCTCACATCTCTGATTTTGTTTGAGCCACTCTTTAACATTTTTGTTAAAAATGTTTGTGTTTTGTGTCAGTCTCATATCAGTCGGTAGTGTATTCCACATTTGAGAGCCTCGTATAGAAAAAGCTGACTGCCCCAGGGAGGTCTTACGGGGGCAGTTTTACCTGTGAGCTGCTGTTTGTGGCTCAATCACGGGAAGAAGCTTTATTTTACAAACCAAAAAAACTCTCACAGAGGTTAAAGCCTGACTTTGCAAGAAACTGGTAAAAAATATGAACTGGACAGGGATCCATTAGAACAAGGCTGTAGTGGAGCTGTGCGAATTTAAATCTTTCAGCTCTGATAAAATCTTTATAACTTTTTCTAATAAATTGAGAGAAAATATATACTTCACGCTCCATCTCTCTAGAAAAACTCCTGCCATCTCTCACTCTTTAGGACAGTGTTTCTGTTGAGCATGCTGCTGCAGCCTGGTGTGCTCTGTGCGCTCTGAAGTAGGTCCCTTTGTTGTTAATTCATGTTACTTTACATCTCTGCGCTAGGGCTCCTTCATTTGCATTCATACTGGGCCTAGTCACACCTTGTCTCTCCGTGCTGGGGCTGTGTAGGGTGCTGTGCTCAAGCACGGAACGAATGCACTCACACCGGTCAAAAGTACTGGACTTTAGGCTCAAACGAGCCCAAGCACAGCACGGACGCGCTAGTGAGAGTGGGCCCTAAGCCACCTGTGCCTGACTCATTACAATTTTTATACAACCTGTTTTATTGACGGGAAGGATCATTTAGTTTCTCTCATTTTTAATAAGGCAAACATACAAAAACAAGGAAAGCAGTTTTTTAATTATTCTAGAAAAAATGGACACGTAAGGTTTGCATGATGTCTGGAGCATGGCATCTCTGCCTCACAAAAATGAATTAAACATATATTTTCAAACAAATTTAAGGCCAAAGAAATATTGCACCTTCTGCAATTTCAAAACATATTATGGACATATAGTGATTTCATCTAAATTTTGATCAATTGCCCAGCACTAATGTACAATATTGGATTTTTGCAAATATTTGTAATGCCAGTATTTAGAAATTCATTTTAGCAAATACCCAGTGAAACTGAGATATCAATGTAGTTCTGACCTAAAACTTCAGTCCTAAAAATCACTGTCAAGTGTAAGGAATGAGGATAAAAACTCTCCAGTTGACATGTTTGTCCTGCTTGAATCTGCACTAATTTCTTTTATTCTTTGGCCAAATATTGTGAATATCACCAATATCATTCCATTAATACTGTGAATCTCTGACCATTCAAAATAACTAACAAAGTAGTATATGTATTTATCTGTTTAATAGCCATCAAAATAATCCTGACTGTGTATTTAGACATAATCAAGCAGCCCTAATAACGATTTGGTACTTGCATAAAAGGAGTCAGGCTGATGATATACTGTCTACTGCAACAGTCCTGCTAGAGAGGCTTTTTCATCAGGGATGTTATTTAAAGCATTGTAACAACTGTAAAATACAAGCCTTTTTGCTTTACCTTTTAGCAGCATTACATTCACAAATGTAAGATTCATCAGAGTTTTGGCATAATGAAGACTAGGCTAATGACAGTCAGATAAGCTAGGCTTATGCTAGGCACTTATCTGGTATCGTTGCCTTTTATAAATTATTTTATTCAACATTTGTTGTTACCTTAACATAAAAGCATGTCTGTGAACTTTTACCTCCTCAAACATTATTTTTATTTATTTTATTATCATTGAGTACATATGCAGCTGGGAGGTTTTAGCTTGGCTAGCTGATGTTAGCTTGTGTCTGCACACGTTGACATAAATGAAGCCAGAAGTTCAGCCTGACAGACTGAAACATTCAGACAGATTAAGCTAAATATGAACATTTAATCCCACAAATCTTTACCTGCGAGAATGAAAGAGCCCACACATGAGATGAATCCGGACAGAAAGCTGTTGAAAGGAAAGGTGCCAACGAGCAGACAGTAGAGGAACTGCAGCGCTCCTGTCAACAAGATGTAGAGGAGATAAGCATCCACCACCTTCAGTTTGTTGGGGGTCGTGGTGGTGTACTCCTCCAGGAACCGGGAAATAACAGATATGACCGAATTAGACATGATTTTTCTGTCTAATTTGTACAAAACTAGGTTAACAAGCGGGCGATGCACAGGTTCTCTTCCTCAGTTGAATGAGTGACGTGTCCTCATTAACCGGAAGCGGACACGGTGTTGCAAAGAACATATTCCGAGTCGGACGGAACGGAATTCAGAGCGGAGCAAGAGTCCGTCGTTAAAGGGACCCCAGGCCCAGCCCCCTGAACAACAAAGATGGAAAGATATACAGATGGCTCACTCGGTCAGTATTTTCATATGAGGCTGATTTCGACTAAACAAAGATAACAACCTGGGACAACAGGTCTTACCGAAGTGCCTGAAGTCAAAAATTAGCTGTAATTATGTGTCCAAATACTTTTGTCCATATAGTGGCTATATGATTAGTTGTCACTTATGTCAACAAGGTGCCAAAAGTAAGGATAAAAGTAGGATTTAAATAAAACTAAATAATTTACCAGATAAATCCCAGCACTGACGATAAAGTCTAAACTTAGAGAATTAAGTCAAAAGTTCATGAAAAAAAAAAATCCAGCTAAAAACAGATTTTTTTTCTTCATCTTGATAAAACAAAAGAAAGGTCAAGATCATGCACTGAACAACCAAAAGTTACTTGGAAAAGATGGATGTATGTCCTCTTAGGGCTTCCATATTTTTGACCGTCACATGTAACTGAAATGTGACATCACAAGGGTGAAATATATTTATTTTCTTTTTTTTTTAGTGAAAATTGATTTCTAGAATCAATCAATCACAACAAAGTTCAAATGTCAATTCGAAGGCAAAAACCATTAAAAGCACAAGGCACAATAGACAAGCATTTTTTTATTTTATTTTTTTTGTTCATCTGGCAGGTTGTGAGAAAAAGGAAATCCTGAATTTCATAAGCATTCATGTCGATAGGTATAATGGGTCTTTTTTCCTGCACAGTTAAAGCATCTTCACAATAGTCGATCTTTGTGCTGGGTCAGCTGATCGAGGAATGTACTTGTTACAAAACATAACAAACAAGCCGATTGTATTGTTTTATCAAAGCAGAGACGGTAAAGCGCGTGGCAAACATTAATACTCCTTTTAATTGGATGTAATCACCGGAGTATGTTCACCAATGGATCCAGCTACAACCGTACCGCCGTTACAGAACGATTGTGAGACAGAGTAAGTGCCCTAAACACACAACCTTTAGCACGCTGCTAGTCTGATTATATCACGTTTCTGCTCAACTTTAAGTCACTAAATTTGTTCACTGTGTCGCTTAATTAAACCACTGTAGTGCTGTGTTACCGTGCCTAAACAGCACATAACCTGGTTAAACACCAAAATAAAAAATGTCCTTGTATTTTAAGTCCTTAACATTGTGAGACTACATATGGACGCTAAAAAGTATTTGATACCAATGTTATTAATGTAGAAAGATAGTTTATAGGCTATTCTTAACACAAAGACTCAGTATCTTATCTTTAAATCCTCGTTAGCCTTGTGTAACATTAAAGAGGAAGCAAGGTAGAAAAGAAGAGATAGCATAAATCACTGTAAGCAGAGTATTACTGGCCAAAGAGAACGAAAAAACATAATTAGAGGTTGTTTTGGGAATATTGTGTTAGCAAAGACCCCCAGATACAGCACCATGAAGGTTATGCTGATAAAATCAGACGGTTTAATCAGCTCTTTTAAAAAGTTGTCCCTCAGTGGGGGAAAGAGCTACTCTGAGTCAGTCAGCTTGAGCCTTTTGTTAGGATGACTCAGCAAATTTAAACTGCCCATTGATGACAAGAGAGGGTGAAGATCTTGTGATGTTCCTGATGTATTTACGGTGGAGGTAGAAACGTAACTCTGACCTTTTTTCTTTCTAAGAGTGAAGGTGAGGGGGAAACCCAATGTAGCTCATTTAAAATAACATGTTTTGTTAAAATGAGAAGTTTGACAGTGCTTCTGTTTGAGTATTGATAAGCATATTTCATTTGATACACACTGGGCTACTGAAATGTACAACTCAATGATTTATTATTCCTGGGTGTCGCTTTGCTTTACAGCCAGCAGTGTCACACAAAAATAAAAGAGAAGAAAATACAAGATGTATGGAGTCAATATTGTTACAAAACTCAAGAGCACATTTTAAAGTTTTGAGTGCGCAACTCATTGATTTTGGACTCAGAACTCAAAACTTCCTCTGCTTGCTTATGATTATGATCTATTTCCGCTCTGATTTTTTTTAATGATGAACCAACCAACAGGAAACAGAACTGTCCAATTATGTTTGAGCTGCCTGCTGTCGCCATGTTGCTCTCCATGAGTAAGTTACTGTTATCTCATTAAAGGTTGCCTCAGACTACACAACTTTATTGTCTGTTATGATTTTCACTCTGTCAAATTAAAAATCTGAGCCTTAAATCAGTGCTTTCAAAGTGTCAAAATATTCATTTGCTGGTAGAGTTGTCCAAAATATGGCCCAGGGACCAACTGAAGTAATTTTTGATTACATCAAATTTTAAACTAAAACAAAGTATGTGCCCCGTCAGAACATGAAGCTCAACTGAACTGTGCTCCTTAGCTTTTATCACTGAGCAATATGGCTGTGATAATTCTGTAAACAAACATTTTGACTGTGTGAATTTGTTGACTTTTATTGATTGAATTAAGATTTCATCTTAAATGGGAAATATATCTTAATTCAAAGCTCCCTGATGAATACAGACAACAAGATCATGGCAGCAATTAGTTGCATGGATTATGCTTAAGGTTCTGTGCAGAACTTGCCAAAATTTGGGGCTGAAGTTAGGCATAGATGTAGCGAGTTAAGCCCGCCTAAATTGGGAAGGAAGGAGGATTAACACAACTCTGGTCGTGCTCTGGATGTCCTGGCATTGGAAAAAAATCTGTTGAAAAAATGGCAATGTCCACACCTCTAGGGCAGAGTAAGGGATGGATTTGGCGAGTTAACACAGGGTACTGCCCAGTAGGGTAGTATGATTGCCGCAAGACCCTGGTCTTGCTGTGGATGTACCAAGGGCTCGAAAACCTCTGGTGCTCTCCGGATGTATCACCAGGGTTGAAAACATTTGGACAAAAGAGAATCCATCAACCAGAGTTAATTTTGACAGCTATTTTTATTTTAGTCTCAGTCTTAGTCTTTGGATTAAATGACTTTTAATTTTAGTCACATTTTAGTCATTTCTACCCTTTATAGTTTTAGTCTAGTTTTAGTCGAGGAGAACTCAAAAACATTTTAATCTAGTTTTAGTCCATAAAAAGTCCTTGCATTTTAGTCTTTACTTTTAGTCCAAGCATTTAACTTATTCTCTTATGAAACCATGGTTGTGTTCTCTGCACCCTGCCAGACCTGGGGTCCCTGCTTTCTACAGCTGAGAAGCAAAGTAGCTACAGATGCATTGAACGGATTTGACATATTTTGATGTCCAGCAAAAACTACATTACACTTTAGTCTAGTTTTAGTCATCTTGATGAAAAAATGAATTTACTTGAAGGCCGTTTAGGTCATCAAAGATCTTTTTTTGGCTAGTCTTAGTCTAGTTTTTTCATTAAAGAAAAGCTGTTGACAAATATTTTTAGTCCGTTTTAACCGACAGAATCAACACTGCCAACAGTAGCTGGTTTTTGCCCTGTTAGCCATCAATGAAAAGTTATGATACATCTTAGTCTATTGGGCTGGTTTTACTAACTTTAATAAACTAAGGCTGACAGATGTAAAAGTGTCTCCATCATACTTACACTATATTTCTCTGTACATAGTCTTTTGTGCTGAAATTTGTGAGTGTCAGTACAAAAGTAATTCGAGTTACTCTTTTACTAAATCATGTAGCTCACATAGTTTGTGTTCCTCCAGGAGGATTTTTTAAATCTGCCAATTCAAGAGCCAGAAAAAGGATTCCTGTTCTCTAACGAGCACCAAAACATCTCTTGCTTCTTGTTAAGTTCACTTCTAACTAAATTCAGTGGTATAATTATACCTAACATTCTGTAGTTTTATGAATATGTCTCTTAACCACTGATCTTTAAATCCAGCAAGTAACTTTTGACTAACTGTGTCCACACTGCATGATAAATTATTTATTTCTATAGATGTATCGTGATTCAGAATTCCCAAAAGACAGCATGAAGCTCTGCAACCTCCACGGAACAGAAAAAGCCAAGTTAGCCTATTATCAGTGAAATGATGTAAGCCATGGTCACTCCTAAGAAGTGAGAGGTTGTCATGAGGAAATATTAGTGCGTCACTACTGAGGGTCTCAGCATGGACTTTGACAGCATTATGCCTGTGAAACGTGACTCTACTGGGCATGTATAATGTGTGCTTAATGCAAACAGTGATAACACCAACTTCAACCTTGGACTTGTTCTATAAACATCAGCAGCAGACTGTCAGCATGCACTCAGAATTTAATGAACTGTCTTTATTACAAGTCTTTCCATGTCTCTGTTTTTGTTTCCAGGACTAGTTCTGTTTGGAGCTGGTGGCCCTCCTGGCGTCCGACCTCCATGTCTCTTTTAAAGACTACAGAGTCCAAGATTCTTGCATGTATGATTGTTTTGCTGCTTTTTGTTGATTTTACAATCACTAAAAACACAAAAGTTGCAACTAGGCATTAAACTGAGGCTTCTAAGCCTTTATAAGATAGCCATTTTGCAACCTTGAGCTTCTGCAAGTGTAATTTGACACCTGTTTTACAACTGCTTCTCCCTTTTTGTTTGGCTGCGGCAGGTATTCAGAATGACCTTTGGGCTAGATTTGTCACTCTATCAAACCAGGATCGAATATGGACTCTTACGGTCACTAACAAGGCAGCGCAGAAACCTGCAGAACAAGGTAACGCCCAGCTCCATGTCTTTGTTTATTAGGAGGAGCCAGCGCTCTGTAGATCATAATCCTTGTTACATAACTCTCCTCCTGTCTCCTCCAGCCACAAAGACTCCCCTGGTGATGGTCCACGGTTTTGGAGGAGGGGTTGGCCTGTGGATCAGGAACCTAGAGCCGCTGAGTCGCTCCCGGCCCGTTTACGCCTTTGACCTCCTTGGCTTCGGCAGGAGCTCCAGGCCTCACTTCCCCTCAGACGCTGTCAAAGCAGAGGAGCAGTTTGTTGATTCCATTGAGCAATGGAGGCAATCTGTTGGCTTGGAGAACATGATTCTGCTGGGGCACAGTCTGGGGGGATACCTGGCTACCTCCTATGCCATCCAGTACCCGTCTAGGTAATTATGGGAAACCATGAAAAACATGAAACAGCCAGAGGAAGTAACAGAGTTTAATTCTTGCTGCTGGGAGTGTTTAATTATGTGCTTAATTATGTTTTTGATGATTAGGAGCATCAATCATGTACACACAAAGACCAAGATAAAGATAATTGGAGAAAGAGATTAAGCTTTGATACATGGACTGAATTTTCCATGTCAAATATTAACTACGCTCTTATCTGAAGAAAGAAAAAAATCTGTTAATTTTAGATAAAATGTATGACTATATCATGGAAGTCAGATAGGATCTCTTTGACATGTGCCTTTTTGACAGCCTTCATGCAAATACACATTATTTAATATGGTTTAAACATTTTTTAAACTACTTTCTAGAGTCACTGGAGCTGAAGAACAAGCTTCTCTTCTTTTTTTACAGTAATATATTGTCATGTTTGCATGGTCCAGCCAGTTACGTTAGATCTTAACAAAGACTGGAAGCATTAGGAAACCTCTTGCCTGGCCCCATCCTTTCCCCCAAACTTTATTTGACAGATAATGATAAACATTAACATCATGCAGCAGCACAGACCTCCAATGGGAGCAAGTAGTGATTTCCTCATAGAGAAACACTACCAAAAGGGCCAAGTTTTGAGCTGTTCACGACTACGCCAAGTGATTAAAGTGTGGAAATAAAAACATCCTTTAGCGACTTTTGTGTCCCAAAAGTGGTGAAATATTGAGGCAAAAATTGAAAGATTTAAAAAATGCTACAGAAAAACAGCAGCAGGCAGGAAGTAAATAAAAAATGCATTTACAGTTTAGTATGACTCTGAACACTAAACCCCAAAATAGTTGGAGGAGGAAGCTGGGCTCTACAGTAGACACCACAAGCCTTTAGTTGGTGATGAATATAATCTGAACTCATCTCTATACTCCTTCCTTTTACCTATGACCTTAAAGGTCATATATTTTGCAAAATACACTTTTTCCTGCTTTTCTAACAAAAATATGTGCCCCTGGCCTGTCTACAATCCCCCCAAGAGTCAGAAGTGAAGATGATTGGTCAGTGAGGGGGAATTAGCTTTGACAAGTGTGTTGCTGGTCCATAAGTTTTCAACTGAAAGCACAGCAACACAAACAGCTGAGGACTCTGATCACTGAAAATGCTCGACTTCTTTGGCTCCATATTGAAAATGAATGCTGCCAGTGCTACAAGCTCCAGCTATGGACCATGGCTCTTATACTTAAATGAAAATAATGGGTAAAAAATCCTTAAAATGTTCATTTTCACATGACAGCCAACTGTAAAGCTCTGCTGCTTTTATCCTTTATTACAACCTACAACTATTTGAAGTAGCATTATGTTTTTAAGCTGCTGTTTTTTTTCTGTGTTGGTCTTATGCCAGTGTTTGAAAAGGCCTATTTATGTGCAGCTATGCACAACATGATATCCACTGTCCACCCTCAGGGACGTTATTTATGGGTCATGGGCTGAACAGTTTAGGAACCTCAGGGCTGGATAACACCCTTTTTAAAATTTACCAATGTTGCCTCTCATGCCATTGTAAATACAGCCCAGGTTTTTGAGGTGGTTAAGAACAGGAAGAACTCAAAAGACACCCCCTCTACTGGATAAATGTAGGCAAACAACACTGATATGTTAGCTGATATACTGTATTCTTCCCCCCTCTTGCAGAGTGTCTCACCTAATCCTGGTCGACCCCTGGGGTTTCCCGGAGCGACCCAAGGCTCAGACCCAGCAGGCTCAGGGTCAAGGGGCAGACGTGGTAAAAAGACCACCCCCTCCTCGCTGGGTGAAAGCTATTGCAGCGGTGGTCTCCCTCTTCAACCCCCTGGCTGTCATCAGAGCAGCAGGCCCGTGGGGTAAGATTTACTACTTTTATATAATATCATCTTATAATAAATGCATTACTGTGACTGCTCCTCTTACAGTGTGTTTTTGTTTCAGGTCCGGGGTTGGTGAACAGATTCCGGCCTGATTTTAAAAGAAAATTTGAAGATCTATTTGATGACGACACAATGACCCAGTACATCTACCACTGTAACGCACAAACCCCGAGGTAAATTAAGACATTCATCTGTTAAATACGGTGGCCCTGAAGGCCAACAGGATTAATATTTCAAAAGTGCAAAGTGGATTTCACAAAACACAAATACATTTCACAGAGCACAAAATATATTTCAGGAAGCACAAAAGAGTAGGACCCTGGTCCTTGTCTTTGATTGGATGAAAACCAAGTAATTTCTTGTTTCCAGTGGATACCACAATAGCCAATCTAGCGAGTATCTAGCGCAAAATTTAAAGTGTTTACCGGGATGGAAGAGGAAATTGAGCTCATAAGACAATACTTGAACAAGGGACATACACATCGTATGATTCTTGAAATGCTCTCTATGTCTCTACACTTGATTGTGTCACTCTTGAATGTCATTTCCAGTATGTTGGGACTGCTTCCAGTATGAACCCGGAAGTGCCCTTTTCAGTGCCTTTCTCCCTCATGAGAAATGTAGGAATGAAAACAAAAAATCAATTTTCTGCTCATAAAACGTGCCTTAAGAAGTGTGGGTATTAAACAGAGTCCTCAATTCAAAACAGCAGAGATGGGAGAGCACTGATTCAGTGCTGTAATTGCCATCATTAACAGCTGAAATACTGCTCCAGAATGGCTGCAAAGAAAGTTCTCATCGTGTATGTCCATCAGAGTGCTGGCTCATTTCGTGCTGCAGCCAAAGATTCTGCAGTTGAAGTTTTAACTGCTCAGGGCTCCATTGTAAAAGTTTCTGGCCTGTATACTTTGAAGTTTAAAGCCGCTGCCTGGGACATCATCAGGGAGGTTAAGAATGGAGATCACTTCCATTATGCAGAAGAGACCATGCTGGCATGGGAGGCTGGAAAACTGTCTGCTGACATCACTGAGGAGCGACGCAAACTCAAAGAGGTTGACCTCATTAGCTTTCAGTTCCCAGTGTACTGGTTCACTGTTCCTGACCGGATGCTTACACAGGGCTATGCATGCACAAATAGTGATACAGCCTTGGAGTCTTCAGGGATAAGAAGGCCATGGATGCCACAGAGTCTCAGGCATCAATGGAGACATGAACGTCACAGTTTGGCCTCTGCAGATTGGCATCCTGCACTATTGTGGTCTCCAAGTTCTGACCCCTTATACCTTCTGAGTTCTTCCCTTGTTCCCAATGAAGCATGTGCCACCAGGCTTTCTCCTTGGAGAAGAGCCACTCTCCTTCGTTCTCATGGATTGCTTTGACAGGGAGAAGTCCCTCCGGCTGAAACCTGAGGTCAGTGAAAAACATGCTGGTGAAGAAGTTTGGACTGACAGTGGGGAACCCACCTGGGCAAACCGCTACCACCCAACAACCAGATGAAGGCTGGGGTCTGGAGATAATGGGGGCTTTTTATATCACTGCTGTCTTAAATTGTACGAAATGAATACGAGTGTTTGAAGGGGCGACTGTGGCTCGGTAGGTAGAGTTGGTTGTCTCACAATCAGAAGGTTGATCCCCGGCTCCACATGTTGATGTGTCCTTAAACAAGAAACCTGACCCCAGTGGTCTCACTGCTTTGTCAATGGCGTGAAAATAAGTATAAATGCATTTGAATGGGATTCGCTAATATTGATGTCCTCTTCTCCGAAGCAGCCTCCATCAGTGTATGAATGTGGAGTGTATAGGTCTGACCTGCAGTGTAAGAGCACTTTGAGTAGTCAGATGACTAGAAAAGTGCTATATAAGCTCAAGTCCATTTACCATTTACTCATCATAGTATTATCATTTTGGTTTAGAGCCCCCTGGTGGCAGAATTTTACATACTGTGCATTTAAACAAAAGTATATTAATTAGACAAAAATGTTTGTTTTAATTTATTTCAAAATGTGCAACCTGTCCGTCTGTGAAAAATGATTTTTTTTTTTGTCTAGTAAGGATACATAGCTTGTAAAAAGTTGTATGTGTTTAGCTCTTGCCAAGTCCCCTGACTGAGTCCTGGTACCCCTTGCCATATTGGGATATATTTGCACAATTCCACCAGACAACTATTTCCACTAGGAGACAATTTTGGGCGAAGTTTGATGAGTTTTAGGGCTTGTTAAGACCCCCAAAACAAGCCATAAGGTGTCTTGAAAAAATTAAAATAATACTAATTCCCTCAATTTCAATAGGGTCCTCATTCTGAGGTCGGTGCTCAGACCCTATTAAAGAATTATAACTGACTTTGTTTAGGCTACCTCTAAAAACTGGAAAGTTTACTAGTGCAATCTCAGAAATACTACAGAACACTCACTACCTGCTCTCACTAAAAGGTCCTTTTTATTTATTCCACACAAGGCTGTCAGTCTTTTTGTATGGGGTAAATTGCATATATAGATCACATTATCCTCCAGAAATAGCTGTGTAATGGCTCAGCCTCACTCTGACCATGATTCTTTGCTGCAGCTTGCATTCAGATGGCTGCAAATTGTATCTTCAATCTAAAATTAAACCTGAAGTTTATGAGACAGTGTCTACAGTTTTTGCAACATGCTCACTGCTTTAAAGTCTGCACAAGCATGCTGACCCAATAGATCACAATAGCAGCTGTAGCTCTCTGTGACTGAATCACTTAAAAACCTCCAACCTCTCAGATAGCAACACATATCCTGTAATCTACAGTCAAAGTCAGTGATACAAGAGGAATCCAGTTTTTAATAGATTTAATTACCTCTATCATTGGCCATGAGTGTAAATTAGTAAAGGTCTGCGTGAGTTTGCCTGCACACAAGGCCATCCTTCTTATTCCAGTTGGTCAAAATGGCAGACAGTCTCCAAAATTTTCCATTATCCTGTAAGCAACCTCTGACCAGGGAGCAATCATGGTGTCCATTTTTTCATACAGTCCATGATAAGACAAAAATGCCTGAAAAATCTGACCTACAACTTCACATCAATCCTTCTTTTTCTCACAGTGGTGAGGTGGGTTTCCGGGCCATGTCAGAGTCTCTGGGCTGGGCAAAAAGGCCCATGCTGCAGCGGGTTCACCTGCTGCCCCCCTCCATGCCTCTCACCATGCTGTATGGAGCTCGGTCCTGGGTGGACAGCTCGTCTGGGGACATGGTGGCCCAGATCAGAGAAAAGGCCTACACTAAAGTGCAGGTGAGTAGAGGCACAACTATGAGAGAAATAATTTGATATCATGAAACAGTGGTACTTATCAGTGTAATTTAAAGTGTTTTTTATTTTACTAAGAAAATGTCTGTAAAATAGTTTAATTTTTTGTTATCTCTCTTTTCTTTTTCTGCAGCTGATAAATGAAGCCTCTCACCATGTCTACGCTGATCAACCAGAGACGTTCAACAGAGTGGTGGAAAAAATATGTAATACTGTAAACTGACAGCCTGACTGTGTGTGAGTGAGCGTGTGAGTGTAAAGGCTGAGCGTATGCAGGCATTTCATGTTACTTTTAGTAAAGTAAACTTTGCATGTCAAGCATTCTGACTGAATCTGCGTCAGGGCCTATCTGAACATCAAGAGTGTGATTGTAGAGTCAATCAGCGGGTTATTTTATTCTGTTAAGGGCATATTTACATTTATAAGCTGATATGTTGAAATTAGCATTAAAGGATTTATTTATATATGTGGTGTTTTATTTATGAATGTAGTCATACAGGGTTTAGATTCAGACACTTTTTTATTGCTTAATCCCATTATAAAATTAAGTTAAAACAAAGCACATCTCTCTGGATGCACTGAGTTTCTGTGTAACAGAGCAGAGAAACTGCTACTGACTTACACTTCATACATGTGCCTGACATAAGTACTGTAAGAGATCGTTTTTCTTTGACCCTAATTCTCTCTGTCATTTCTCTGTGTATCAAACCAGCTGTTTCTATTTTATACATTGAAAAAATAAAATATTATATGACAAACCGTGCTGTAGAATATATTTGTTGCACTTCAAGGCCCAACCAGTAGAGGGCAGTACTAAGCACCATTTTTACAATGAATAATGACTAGTGTAGCATAATGAGCTGAATAAAAAATTTATGAGTTAGGATTTTAGTCTGCATAGATAGATAGATGTTTTACTCTTGGAGATTACAGCTTAGAGCTCATGAGGGTGTCATGTCTGCTGCTGGTGGTCCACTGTGCTTTATCAAGTCTAGAGTCATCACTGTCAGACCAGGAGATTTTAGAGCATTTTATGCTTCCATCTACTAAGAAACTTTATGGAGATACTGATTTTCTTTACATCAGGACTTGGAAGCTGCCCACAGTGAAGCCCAAACTACCAGAAACTGCTTTGCTGACCATGGTGTTACCGTGTTACATTGGCCAGCCAACTGGTCTGACCTGAACCCCAAAGAAAATCTCAGAGGAAATATCAAGAGGAAGATGAGAGACACCAGACTCAACAATACAGACAAGCTGGAGGCTACTATCAGAGCAACCTGGGCTTTATAACACCCCAGCAGTGCCACGGACTGATCGCCTCCATGCTATGTCATGTTGATGCACACTGCAAATTTAAAAAAGAAGAAAAAAAAAAAAATTATAAAAATGATATATCCTGATTTCAATAGAAACATTAAGATCTATGGTCTAAAAATATGGACTGGTTTTAAGTTTTATGGTTTAGTTTAAACATGATTTAGACTTATTTCAAGATGAACCAACTTGTTTTAAAACACGGCTTAATCATACTTTACTAATCTTACGTATTTTCACTAAATTTGATCATATTTTATTATATAATCATAATTTTTCAGCTTAATTTGCTAAAAGCAAGAAATTAAAGAAATTAATTTGCTTATATTTAGTATATTTCACTTATTTTTAGGCTGTAGGAAGTTTTAAGCAATCCCAGCTTAAAACCAGCATTTTCTGCTTATTTTAACCCTTTTGAAGGGTTCTGCCAACATACATATTTGTAGATTTAAAAATTTTATTTCAAGATATCTTATGAAATCAAATTATCTTGCTGCATGGACAGATAATTTCGCTAGTTTTGAGTACCTTTCTTGTCAGATTTAGTGTTTTTATCTTATATTAAGCCCCCCCCCCCCTTTTTTTTTTTTTTTTTTTTGCTGTGCAGTGATTTGTGCAAAAGGAGCTCCACCTGATTACTGAGTGTGTAACATAATTTTCCAGGAGGTCAGGAGGTTTCTGTTTTATAAATCCTTTTTGGACTGATGTGTTGTGATATTATCATATTTTGAGAAAGTGGATCTTTGATTTTGGTGAGCTGTAAGCCATAATCATCAAGATTGAAACAAAAAAAAAAAACAAAAAAAAAACTTTGAACTTGAATTAAATCAGGGGGGGAAAAAAAACTTTTTTTGCTGTATGCAGAGTCTCCCATCTCAGTTGCTGAAGCTTGTAACTCCAGAGTAGTCTATGTGTCTTGGTGGCCTCTCTCTAGTCTCCTTCACTCAGTTTGTGAGGACGGTCTGATCTAAGTAGTTTTACACGTGCCAGATTCCTTCATTTATTGATGATGGATTTAACTGAACTTCAGGGATGTTCAGTGCCTTGGAAATATTTTTGTATCCATCCCCTGACTTAAACTTTTTTTCTTTTTTTTTTTAATAATCTCTACTCTGAGTTGCTTGATTGTTCTTTTGTCTTTATGGCGTAATGGTATTCATGCATACTGATTAGCCAGTGACTGGACCTTCAAACACAGGTGTCTTTATACTGCAGTCACTTGAGACACAGTCACTGCGCTCAGCTAATCTCTATTTCACTAATTGTGAGACTACTAGCACCAGTGGGCCATAACCATGATAGGGGGGCTAATATTTTCACCTTGGTAGGTTTTGTGAAATAATTTTGTTTCTCCGTGCAAATTAAAATAATGTAAGCATCCAAAATAAAACTAGAATGTTTTGAAAAGCTGTGTTAAGAATTCCTTGCTCTGTTTAAGAATACTTAGGAAATGCTTTAAAAAAATAAATTTTGTCCTCATCTGCAGTTTTTTCAAGCTTAAACTGCAGGAAAAGAGGGCGTGAAAGAAAGCAGTTGTTTCTTCTTGATATCATGTGTGCATGTAGAAAATAACTCAGGAGTCAGGCCTTCAGGGATGTGTAAGTTTTATTCCCAATGCAAAACATACAATACAAAAAAACATTCAAGTAGATAAGGTAGATAAATAGTGTATTGTTAATGAACTAGTTTCCTTCACATTGTGTCACACAGACTCAAACCTGCTAAAACTAAGGTGAGTTAAGGCCTGCAACGGCTCCGGCTGGGAATCACAGCAGTTGAGTCTAATTTTGCAATATCCTGTAAGGTTGATATCAGTGTTATTATACACACATAACGTAGAAACACACACAATGCATTCAGAGCAACATCCTTCCTGGGGAGACATACGGGATTGCTTCTGTAAACTGAGACATTTCCATGATAAAAGTGGTTATTTTTTGGATGTAAAATTTGAATTAAAACTGATTATTATGACAATCTTTCTAAAAAAATCTGCACCCTTTTATCAGCCAGTTGATCTGAGAAAACTGGAGAAATTATAATGTGCCCTTTTGCAAAATGCCAAAGCCAATTTCAGCATCACTTCCTTTAATAACACCTCACAGTGTTCTTCCTTCATGTGAGCTCAACAAGGTTTATTCTGTCTGAAAATACGCTTCACGTCCTCTTCGTCTCATAACAATAAATGAGTGATAGAAATAAAATATTTACATGATTACTTAATTATCTTGACCCCACTTGTGGACCCTTTTCTTCATAATTTCATTGTGTTAAAATGTACTAGTGTATGTAATGTGACAGCTTAATAACTTCAGAATAAGAAAGCTTGTTAATCCAGGCACTTCATTCATTGTGCACGCATTCACCAGTTTTAAATCCAGAGCAAGGCAGAAGCGTGAATTCTTCTCTTAGTTATTTTCAAGTTAAAAAAATAATACTGACAGTGCTACACTGGCTAACAGGCTAAACAGAGACTTTAAAAATGACTGTAGTGACAAATAAACAAGAGAGTTTAAGATACAGAATCGGAGCACACTTTTCTTATAGTTTGAGGCTCTCAGTTTATAATTCATACAGAATAATCTGCGAGTGAAGCAGGGCAGGAAGCTAACGCTTCTAGCACCCTTTCAATGCTCATGAACAATAATATCAGCCACTCCGTGCACTTGAGTCAGCTGTTTACAGTCAAGAGACGCCACCAGCTTCCTGGGCCCGGGCTGGGTAGGGATGAAGTGCTCTGTCAATGTCACAGTGGAGAGACCGCCAACGTCGCTAGAGGGAAAAGAGAGCAAAATTTTAGTCAGTAGAGGAAGCTTAAAGCTTAAAGCAGATATGAAAAGAGACTAGGTGTCCTGTGTGCTTACCCAACTACTACTTCATGGCCTTTCTGCAGACCCAGGCCCTCCACTCTGAATATAACTCCTTTGAGCATACGGGGCAGGGGGTTGGTGAAGGTAATCTTGGCTGCCATCTCCTTACCAACCACAGCGTCTCCCAAAGGCTGCAAGAAAATAAGAGCAGAGATGAAGAAAACTTTTCTATGAAATGAAGTCAAAGAAGGAGAAGTTATTCCAAAAATAATACCGCACCGTGATGGTGAGGTCAGGTGTGCGGAGCCTGAAGGTGGTCTGGTTGGCGAGTACTTGCTGGGTCTCGATGACTCTTCCAGACAGAGTTAGCATAAGAGCGGCCTGATCCACCAGCTGGTTCTGGTATTGTTGGTAGGGCAGCATCCAGTCAATGATCTTCTCTGTGTGGAGAAGTATGGAAAAGTGTTCATATACACTCTGTAGTTGGCATTTTAAAATCCTAGCTCTACCTTTTCACCTTAGCTTACAATCAAGTTTGGTTGGTTGTGTTCTAGTTTTAGTCATCTTGACAAAAACTAAACTTACTTTTTGTCAGTTTTAGTCATCACAGATCTGTTTTTGTTAGTCTAGTTTTTGCCATGGAAAAAAGGTTGTTAACGAATAGTTTTAGTCAAATTTTTAGACGACGAACTTAACACTGTTCTGGACAAGAGTCAAGTCAGCAGTCTTCCCTATGATTATGGTTGTGTGCACTGAACCAGAGTGAGAGAATGAAGGCTCAGGAAACCTTTGCAATTTGGAATTTTCCACAGTATTCTCATATTTTGAGATGGTGGATTTTTTATTTTTGTGAGCTGTTAGCCATGGTCATCAAGATCAAGTCTTGAAATTAGACTTTACATAACATGTCGAAGTACTATTAATACAATTACTTATTTGTTGTAATGAGCCACATTATTTTTGTAACTCAAGAAATCCGTTATTAGTTACATTTTCCTAAAAGTAATTACTGAAAAAATGTCTCCAATTTCCGTTCTCTTCTTGCCACAATAAGAGAGAAAGAAAAAAAGCCCCCAGAATATCATTGCTGTTGTGAAATCTGGCATTTACTTGTTACTGGTACTAATGAAAATAATTATTTCAAATTATTCATATGAAAAAAAAAACACCCCTTTGTGCAAGAACTTTAATGGAGCACAGGAGGCCTAGTGGTTAGGTCGCACTCCAGCCCTGGGTTCAAGTCTGGCCTTACCCCCACCCTCTCATCCCTATTTCTGACTCCACCCACTGTCTTCTTCTCTAAGTAAAGGCATCAAAAGCCTCAAAATGTATTAAGAAATAAAATAAATTAAGATATACTACAGGAATTCTGAGATTAATGATTACTGAAAATTGTAATCACTTGACCGCTGTAGTTTAGAACCACTGTCTAGTGAAAGACTCACTGTTATCTCATCAAGCACTGAATTTAACCATTTTTTTCCCACTTTTGGGTTACAAAATAAAGCCAACACTGGGTTATTAGTTTCTTGTTAATACTGCGAGATTAGCATGAAGATGCTTGGAACATATAGAGGTATTTAGCATCCGTCTCTCTCTTTTAAGCTCTGTTTTGGTCACTGCCACCTCCTGAAAAGGGGTATCTGGTCCTGATGCTATTAATGTTCTGAAGCACAATACTGGTTAGAGCAGTGGTTCTCAGCTGGTTGAGTCACAGGACCCCTCATCATCTCCTCAAGGAGCATCACGACCCAAATTTTGGAGATCTTTTTGGTTAATAAGATGTTTTTAATAAAAAATAGTACAAATTAGGCCTAAGACAGTACAAAGGTGTAACAAAACAACGAAAAAGGAAGAAAATGCATGTTTTATAGAGTCTCAGACCATTTTTTTTCCCAGGCACACATCCGGGACCCACCGAAAAGGGCTTCATGACCCGCTTTTGGGTACCAATCCACCAGTTGAGAACCACTGGATTAGAGCATCTTAAATAGTGGTTCTTCTATAGATGAAACAATGATTCAGAGCTCTTGGTACGAACATAAACCTCATTATTTATCTTTTATCTTTAAGTATAAAAATATAGCCTAAAGCAGCTTAAAAGCATGATGGAAATCCAACCTTCATGTGGCGAAAGCTCCACGGGCATCTGCTCCTTCTTGATGGTGCCCTTCAGCACACCAGTGTAGTACATGACGGACACCTGGCTGTGCAGAGTGGTCTTACGAGGCTGTGAGCTCTGGTTCTTCACCACGATCTTCAGCTTGGCATCTGCACCCATCTTAGGCCCTTCATCCTCCATCTTCACCTCCACGATCACATCCTCCGCCACGGGTGAGGAGTAGGCATCTGGCTTGCTGCCGTAGCGGCTGGCAGTCTCGACGGCGATGCGCTCCTCTTCTGAACCTGGTATAGAGGGAGGAGAAGGTGAGTGCAGGCTGATGTGATGGGATTTATTGACAGGTACAAGAGATACGGCACACAGTGAGCCAAACGAAGCAAACAGAGGCACATATTTTCAAAGAGAGGGGTTATTTCAGCTGAACAGTGAAGTGATCTATGAAGATACTTATCACAATTTAAGATTGTTCCAGGCAGTGCGCAATAAATCTGGACATAAATCTGGGAAGAATTGCAATTAACAAATTCCAGCATGCTCCTGTACCTTCATGGTGTTTGTACAGGTGCGTGATATCTGCCCGATCATCTGAGCCCACTGCTTTAGTGCTGATGCAGTGGCCAATAGCCTTCTTTTCACTGTGGATCTGGGTGAAAGTTGAGTCCTGGTTCCTCTGCCAGTAGATCTTATCACTGTTGACCTGACGAGGAAGAACCAGCAAACATTATCAGCATGTACAGAAGTTTACCTGAAAAAGTTTACCTTTTAAACTGATCTTGATGGTGATAAAACCTGCATTTTTTTTTTAATCAATATTTTCATGGTTTAAGTGGAAAAGGAGAACAAGGAGTAACACCATGGAAACACAGGTGAGTTCAGTTACTGATCTGGTGAGAATCAGGACCAACAAATCTATCCTAATTGAAAAATAATTCAAGCCTCCTGTGAAAAGCTCTCTTGAAACTCAAAGCCTGGCAAACAACCACCTTCCAGCTCTATTTATATAAATTAATCAAATCAATAATAAAAAATAAACAGTATCACCAATTTGCATCACTCACCTCAGCAAATACGAATGGCGTGTCATGTTTGAGGTAGACCTGGCCAGCACGGATGGCGTTGACGGAGGCAGGGCCACAGCGGAAGGTGCCCTGGCTAGTTTCCTGGGGAGTAGAGTCAACAGCCTGCCAGCCTCCGTAGCCAGGCGGCAGGTCTGGCCTCGCCATCCAGCAGTCATTCCATACGTGGAAGTTCCTAAAACAGATTCAACAGCGTCATTTATTCCATCTCTCAAAGTCTCAGTGACAGTTATATTTTAACTTTATTCAGCAGTTGACCTTTATTGCAAGATGCTGCTGCAGGTATGAAATATTACTGTTTACTGTTTTTGCTTTTACATCTCCACTTTTGTTGGGATTTCACCTGCTGATAAGTCACTTATAAGCAGCTAGTAACCCAATTTGTTGGTGATGTGATCTGCACTTCTGTGGAAGTTTTTTAGATCAGTTCATCGCTGCCACCAACTGGGCTGAGGTGGAAACAGATGAGTGAATTACTGGATGGCTGATAAATTTGGCCATGACGAAGGAAAAAAAAAATACCTCCACATATGAATCTTCAGGTCCATGAGCCATGCAGTCCTTCACAAGTGTGTGGACTTGTTTAACATTAAATCATATGACAGGGATCTCTAGCTTATTTAATTATTTATTCATTTCAGTTTATCATACAACTCTTCTCTCTATACATGAATGCTTGCCTTTCCTTGATCACTGACACTTGATGGAGTGTTAAGGGTGCTGCAGCACCCCCTGTTGATTGGGGGTGGGAACACATGCAGTTTGAAAGGTAGAAAAGTTGTTTAAATAGCACAACTGTTTGTTTATTTGTGTTCCATACAATGTCTGCATTGTTCTATTATGATAATTGTTGGTGTTTATTATACATATATATATATATATATATGAATGAAACATGAAAATGCATTTTGTAAGCTCTGTTGGAAACAATGTTAATTTTGACAGCCAGTTTTGGATTCAGTCTTAGTTTAAGCCTTCTGACAAAAAAATAGTTTTAGTTTTAGTCACATTTTAGTCCCTTTCACAGATTTAGTCAACAAAAAGTCCTTATATTTAAGTCTTTACTTTTAGTCTCATAATATTTTCTCTCTTTAAAATTAGCCAAAATGTAAAAAACAAAACAAAACAAAACAAAACAAAACAAAACAAAACAAAAAAAAACAACAACTAATTTTTATACAGTCAATAGCCTACCCGTAATAATCTGAAATAAATGATGAAAATACAAACATTCATTGGATAACAGAGGTGGGAGTCATTGAAATTTTATTCATAATGGTTCTCTCATTGATGGAACTTAGTTATCAAACTCTTTATTGACAATATTAGTAATATTGATAGGAATATTAGTGCATTTAGGGTAGAAAATGAGATTATATGTTTTAACTGAACTTGTGCTTTATATACAGTGCTTAACAAATTTATTAGACCACCTGTCATATTTGTGTCAGAGACCATCCAGCATCATGAAGTGCTTTAATGCAGACTCTTTCATTTTCAGTGAGCTCTCCACGTTTTACCATTTTGAACAGGAATGAGGGATTTCAAACTGAATTCACCCAAATTTGAGCCGGCTCACTGGGCTTCTCTGAGAAGTCAGAAATTAATCAAGAATAAAAGTCAACCACTAACACTAATTTTTGTGTTCAGGAGTGCAAGTAAATAATAACTTGACATTTCAATCAAGAAATATTAATGTGCTTTACTATTTTTTCAGTTGTTTTGTAAATCAGTAAATTTGAAAATTCATGGATAACAATAATTATATTTTAGCATTAAAAATATCATCTGGGTTAAAGGGCTTCTACATCGTCTATGCTACTAAACAGCTGATGGAGAGTTTCAATGATTAAAGGTAGGCTGGCTGCATTTTAGTTTAACGTCTTGTAAAGGCTATCACTAGAATACAGAGGAGCTTCAGGTTTAATCTACCTATCAGCTCCCCTGGCTGATAGGCAAAGGCTGTTAAAAAACATTTTTTATCTTTGTTTTTGTTTTAACGACTTAATTAATGGTAGGATCAGGAAGTTTGAGAGGCTCTGCACCGCAACTCTTCTCTCTATACATGAATGCTTGCCTTTCCTTGATCACTGACACTTGATGGAGTGTTAAGGGTGCTGCAGCACCCCCTGTTGATTGGGGGTGGGAACATATGCAGTTTGAAAGGTAGAAAAGTTGTTTAAATAGCACAACTGTTAGTTTATTTGTGTTCCATACAATGCCTGCATTGTTCTATTATGATAATTGTTGGTGTTTATTATACATACATATATATATATATATATATATATATATATATATATATATATATATATATATATGAATGAAACATGAAAATGCATTTTGTAAGCTCTGTTGGAAACAATGTTAATTTTGACAGCCAGTTTTGGATTCAGTCTTAGTTTAAGCTAGGATCAGGAAGTTTGAGAGGCTCTGCACCGCTGCTGATTGGTCAGATGCTGAGATGTCACTTTCTGTGACGTTGACTGATCTCCACGATCGGCTGAGAAAAAACAGTCTGGTTCTACTGTATCACAGACAGTTAGAGGGATGCCACAAAGAAGGGCGGCCAAAGTGTCCATATCTGGCTCCTCGCCCCATAAAGAGTAAAGAACAAGAAGATCCTGGTGAGTAAAGCCCAGTATTTAAAAAAAGACCATCTGGTCTGTAAGTTAGGTTGCATGCCTCTTGTGCAGAGGGTGGAAGTCCTTCTCCAATAACACCCCTTTCCCTCTCCATCTCCCCTCCTCCATCTTCTGTTCTGCTTCTAAAATAAAGGCAAAACAGCCCCTAAATAAATAATGGGAACTCAGATGGTCAATAAAGCTCTTAACCCCAACAGTTGGCACTGATACAAATTAAGCTGGTGTTAAAAAGCTACAAGTGCCAGAGGAGCTTTAGTCATGCAGAGAGAGGGAGAAAGAGCATTCATCATTCTGAGGACAATTTAAAGACTACCACCAGTTGGCATATGGATTCCAGATAAGTCTCTGTAGTCCAGGAAGAGTTGCAAATAATTGAAAAAGCATGATGTCTACATAGGTTTCAAGTTAGAGGGGACTGCTTTTAGAGCAGATCCTAATATACTGTGCATACCTAAGGTGTGGATTTAGCAGCAGGCATTTTTCTGAGCCTGATATCCCAGTAATGTTAAGAAGCACATCTCACCAGACAGAGTCGCTATTGAGGTAGTCGATGGGCTCCATGTCCTCGTCAAAGTAGATATCAGTGGTGAGAGAAACATCAGTGTCATGAGCAGACTGGAAGTTGGTGACGCTGCGGGCAGGTATACCAAGACAACGCAGCACTGGAGACAAAGACAAACACAGACAGAGTGATAAAACTGTTACCACATGCTTACACATGAGCATGATCATTTCAGCTATTTCTGCTAAGATGGCGTTTGCATGGAGACTATTATCCGGCATGAATGAAAGCAACACATGTGTCTCTATCAGTGGCAAAAGTAGGAGGTATGACAGGAATGCCAGTGCGATGTATTTAGCGTGTATATGAGCTATCAGCTGCAAAGCTATGTGCTAAGGTCAGCTAGCTATCATGTGAGGGACCCTGCGTGCACACTAAATGAATGAATGAAGTATTCTGTTGCAGAGCAGGGAGACTTAATGGAAAGAGCCTGAAGCCATGATCCTGATCATTTGACTGGTTAATTAAATTCACATAAACTCAGGGAATGCAACACTCAGGGTTTCTGTTTTTTTGCACATACAAACACCATCACATGCTTCTTCTCTGTGTTTTTCTCATAGTCACCTGTTGTTGTGATCCCAGAGAAGACCCAGCACTGTCCATATGACACAGGCGTCCCATCGGAGGAGTGGTATTTCCTCAGGATCTCCACACTGCTACTCCACGCTGCAGGAGAGACTCCATCAGAGTAATCCCCAGACCAGTTCCCTACCAGGACCCCAAAATCATCCTGAGCGTTTATCTGGAAAAGGAGTAATAACACAGTCAATTACAAGAGCGTATTTCCTATAAATTTCAGTGACCTGAGATCACGTACATTTTCAAATAGAAAACATATGGAGGGTATTTTATATGTATTTTATTCCTGGCAGAGAGCAAAAGGCTTTGGAATTTCATTTTGAAGAGAATTTTTTTTTTACAAAAATGCCACTGAAAAGTTAAAACGTATGAATGAAATATGCGCACTTGGACTTCTGACCTTGGTGTTTTTAATATCCTGGCTTATGGAGATGGTGGGATGTCGATATAAATTCAAACTCACCATGGCAGATAAGACTCTGACCACGTTGACAGGATCCCCTCGGCCAGATGCAGGCATGTCGCTCTTCTCCAAGATAAACAGACACGCTTCCAGGACTCCCTCATGAAACTACCAATCAGGACCAAAGGAATATAAGTCATTCAAATGTGAATTTTTACCATATTTTTGGATTAAAACAGTCATTTCTTACTATTGCAGCATAGTTAAAACATTCTTAGAGCCACTGCAAGAAACTTTTATCTGGGATGATTTTGCACCAGCACATAAGTGCTAGTTTAGCTTTCTTATCTCTGGCTGAGTTTCTCCTGCACAGAGGTGTATGTACGACATTCATCAGGACCACATTTTTTCAATTAAATAAAAGAGAAAAGAACCTGACTGAAAGCTTTTCATGACGGAAAAGGTATCTTCACTCGTCTCCCTGACCAACCTCTGCATTAGTTAGCGATTGTTACAGATGGGGTTTATTTGAACTGTAAGCCTGTCTATACAACAGCTGCTGGTGTAGCAATTAGCTCAGATGAAGTTACAGTATAGTGGCAGTTTTATCATACCTGGGCCGTATCCCTTTATAAGAACAAGAGAATAGAGCCACACTGTAAGATTCTCTTGGTAGACCAACCTCGGCATGAGTTTTATCCACCATCAAGCTCCACCATTCATAAACTAGCAAAGTGTGCTTGTCAAGCTCAGGCTACAACCAGAGCTGTGCATGTCTACTACCTCATTTTGTCTCGTCACTCTGATTGGCCTTTAATGAATGTGACAGACAGAACGTCTACCCAATCACCTTCAGAGAATGTTTGAAAAGTTCCGCCCTTTCCAAACTATTTGTAAGGGAAGTTTCACAGATGAATGTGAAATAATGAAACGCAATGGATATATGAGACAGTATATCATTAATCAATCAAATAATCTTTTTTTTTTTTTTTTTTTTTTTTACAAAGAGGTCAGGTGTAGACTGTGTAGGCGGACATTTTTTGGGGGATTTACATAGATCATGAGACTTTCACAGGATTCCCAAGGGATAGGAGTCATTCTGAAATAAAGGTACTACCATAACCATTTTAAATATAAATATGCAAATGCAGTTTTTAGGATATTTGGTTAGGGGGTGTTTTTAGCAAAAAATGGAAAAAAGCACAACGCATTGATCACACTTGCCATTGTCATTTTCAACACAAGTCAAACAAACTCGACTTTCCCCCATCAGAAACACACAGCTGACTCTTCTCTTGCATGTTGCAGGTTGTTTTGCCAAAGGTCTCGAACGATTTCTTAAATACATTAAATACAACATTAGATGCCATGTTGGGCATGTTTGGTTATATATTCAACTATTCAAATGAGTGAGATGGGCCAGGAGTAAATAAAGAGGGGAGGGGATTGCAAAGGGATTGGGATGGGACAGGAATAAAAATCTTGTGTCACCCTTTATTAGACTGTACTCTCTGATGAGGCCTGTTATTATATAGACCAGCCCTAATCACCATGAGCTGGCACTAGCAGTATCTACATAACAGTTAAAACTATTATTTCTGCGACTGTGAGGTGGTGCAAATGTGTCATTTAGAAGATCCTGAAAATAAAGTGCCTGGTGCAGCTTGACCAAGTAGCGTTCAAAGGTAGCTGCCACTGTCCTATTTTCTTTGGTCCTCCAGGTGGTGAAGAATAATTTGACAATAATGTTCAATTGTCATTATAGTGGGCAATATTGCAATTGTAATTACAATATAATACATACATGGTAGCATGAGTCTACTTGCTTGGTTATCAAGGAAAATGCAGAGAATAATAATTACATTAAAACAATATTGCTTTTATACTAACTTCATATTTTCCAACAGATAAAAGTTCATCCATTTGCTATACCGCTTATCCCATTGGGGGTCACAGGACTCTGGAGCCTATCCCAACTGTCACTGGGCAAGAGGTGGGTACACACTGGACACCCTGGTCGTCAGTCATATTGCAGGTCTGACATTTAGACACAACCAGGCACACTCACAACCACAGCCAAGTTAGAGTCACCAGTTAACCTAATGAGCATGTCTTTTGCTGGTGGGAGGAAGCCGGAGTCCCCGGAGAGAACCCATGCATGCACACGGGGAGAACATGCAAACTCCACACAGAGAGGCCCTGACCAGGAAGCGAACCAGGAACCTTCTTGCTGTGAGGCAACAGTACTAACCCCTGCAGCCCTAAAAGTTCTTCCTTTTTAGAAAATAAAGGTACTTGTACCAAGTGCAAAAGTGGCACTATTGTAAACTTAAAGGACTTTCTGCAGACACTTCTGCAGACACTTCTGTAAACCTTTCAAATACTTCTTAATACAAAAATAACTGCAGCCTTTAAAGCACTTATGTAATTGCACATCCTGACCTCAGGATTGCAACTAGATTAATTGTGCAACACCTTCAGGCCCTTATGCAGGTCACATGACTTAAAGCTATACTAACCAGCTGAAAGGAGATCTATTTCCTTCTACGGTAAAGAGTCTGACACACTTGTGTCAATAAATCAATTCTCCCTCAGTGCTTATCGACTCTGCTGTGCATGTAAACAAACTGATTGATGTAATTAAGCTTTCAGTCCTTTTTTAGACGTGTCTTTTCTTGATACCTGTCCAAAGTTCCATGTGCGAGCCCCGATCTGGTTCTCTGTGCCATAATAGAGCCTTCCAACGTCGCTCAGAACGTACTCCTTTCTCTCCTCCTCATTGTCCATGAACACCGTGTCCTCTGGAGAGATAAAAACATAATATCAACTCAGTACTGATGGTATATCTTCAAGGTTTATTCTGTGTTTTCCGCACTTCTGTCTTCATCTCTTTTGACCTAGTGTGGGTCTACCAAACCAACCATGACAGGGAGTCCCTTTTCTGTTGAACAGCAGGATGTTTTTTAATCACATTGACTTTGGACAAGGTTCTGCCTCCTTCCTTGTCTGTGAGAGTAACCCAGACTGTGCTTTATTCTGTGTTTTAGTGACCAAACCTCTAAAGAATGCGCTCTCTTTTCACAAATTACGTGGATGAGTCCCAAAGGCCGGGAAATGGTTAAGAAACACAATGAGACCATGGACCTTGCAGTGAGGCCCGGCCTCATTCATGGGGAAACAGCTTGTTTTGAATGACATCAGTGCTGCAGAGTTGGGTGTGCTCCTTTGACATGATCTTTTTATTTACATCTTTTTTTTTTTTTTTGGTCTTTTGATGTTGCCATGATCGCCACCATGTCAAGACAAGGAACGTGAAAGGAAAGCAGTAATCTATCAGAATCTCTTCATGATGGGCATGAGAAGACAACAGTGGAAGGAAGAGGTCAGAGAAAATCATGAGGGACGGCTGGGAGGAAGAGGGAAGTTATGCTTGGGAGGTAACGGGTGGAGGGAGAGTGAAGAATAACAGCGTGTCTCGAGATTTTACTGCAGAAAGTGGAGGGAGGTGACGCTGATAGCATCTGGCAGCTGTGATAATTGTGGTTTTCACTTCTTAGTGAGGATTTTTGCAATGCAAAGAGAGGTAGGCGCACATACAGGAGGGTACAAAGGAGAAGGAGGAAGCCAGAAAACAGAGCCACTGGGCAGTGAAGGGGGAAATGGGTCAATAGACAACAGAAAGACAGCAGGATTGGACGGGAGGGGCGTCTAAAGTCAGGAAATACACATGGATGCAGTAAAAGCCAAGGAGAGGACAGGTTGTCACCAGCTGCAGGATTACTGAGAGCTTGCCCCGTGGCGGTTTTATACAGTAATTGTAGGATTTTTACTTTTATGAGCGTAAGGGAGAGATTGGTTTCAGGAAAAGGGAGATTGAAGTGGGGGAAGAGAAGATTGGGCTTTCCGCCAAAAGCAGCAACGCCATAATGAAAGACAGAATTTCTCTTTATCAAATCCAGGCCGACTGTTTTTTTATATATTTAGCTGTGATGCAAATAAACTTCTTTGCTGAAATATCCTGTGTAGATGGTTTGCAGCGCTCAGCAGAAAGAAGAAACTGAGCAGAATAAAAATGGAGCTCATTTCCTGATATTTATTACCTGAATAATAAGATGACACAAGGTAAAAAACGGGGTGTACTTTCTCTTTAGATACCAACAGTTTGTGAATGAAGTTGAAATGTAAGGGCCATATTTTTAAGGCTGGGGATGCATTGAGGCGTGTCCTTCTACATTTTGCTGTCCTGAAGGTGCACAAACTGGATGAACTCACGGATATCCGTCCATCTTTCTAATGCATCCTCTAAGTATCACACTGCAACACTGAGTTGGGAATCAGAAATAGCTGTAAATTTTCTGTGCAGCTCCATGCTGTGTAATGCAACGGTGCTAAACTGTAATAATAAATACATAAAAAATAAATTCAACTCATTTCAATTTGCTATTTGAACAATGCAAGCACCCAGTATAGAAAGGACTGCTGCACCAGGTGGGAAAGAGGAGGGACACTTGTGCTGCACACTAAAATGCATATGATAGGACCCTTTATGTAGGTTATTAAAAGCCAGCAAAGTCTAATTTAGTGCAAGTAAATCTGAGGGCTTTGGCTTAAAATCTGTTTAAAGTTGCAATGATTAAAATTAGGGATGTCTCAAATGGCAAAACAGCCAGACAGGTATACTTATGTAGGAGCATTAAAGTCTTATTTTAGTCTCTGTCATGAACACTTTTGGTCAGAGTTTTAATCACCAAAGATCTTTTTCTGGCTAGTCATAGTCTTGTCTTTTTCAGGGAAAAAAATAGTCGACTGATAGTCTTAGCTTTAGTGGACAAAATCACCACTGCATCCCAAGCACATGCACGAGAGCGTGAGGGAGAGATAACTTCACTGATTCAGTTGTGATCGGGGGTTAAAAATCACAGCAGAGGTGATACCATCCGGATCATATGTCAAATTTTCAAGGGGGCTCCGGGGGAGTGCTCCCACTGGAGAAAAATGTGTACATTTCAAAGCTAACTAGAAAAACACTCAGAAAGCGCAGACCTCTGCCATTAGCCCTCTCTCCCAATGGTGAAGAATCCTTTAAAAACAATCCTGGATCCAGACGGTGATCTGGATCACTCCCAAAATCTAATTTGCTGATTACTCCCTCCCCGGTGGGGTGGAGACACGGTGAGGCAAAGTACCGGCTTCGCTACATGTGGATTGTCATGGCGGAAGCACCCATGGTCTCACCGGAAGACTGAAAATCATGGCAAAGGGTTAATATTCCTCTATTCCTCCCAGCATTGTAAGTATTCTCACTACAATTTGCTGTCTTTCTCTCTGTTACGCTCCGACTCGTCTCCTCGACTGGGCATGCGTCTCTCAAACTCTATTAAACTCCAAGACTTTGAATAGAAACACACCCAAAGTGCTGCTGGGATTGAAGTTACTCATGTCTGCCATCTCCTGGTGTAAAGTGGTAACAGCGCAGACCTCTGCCATTAGCCCTATCTCCCAATAGTACAGAATCCTTAAAAAAAGTCCTGGATCCAGATAGTGATCCGGATCAGTCCCAAAATTTAACCAGTTCTTCCTTATGCCTTTTCTGACATTTCTTGAAAATTTCATGAAAATCCATCCATGACTTTCTGAGTTATGTTGCTAAAAATCGAACATACGAACAAACAAACAAACTAACAAACCCTGCCGATCACATAACCTCCTAAGTGGAGGTATTAACATTGATCTAATGCACCTTTAGAGCAAAATTAAGAAGCTAAATGTATATACAGTATTTATTAAAAAGGTTTCCTCTTTAAACAATTTTGTGCTCTTGTAGTATTGAGCCAGAAAGGCATGGATTCAGTTCCACTGTCCAACTCTACTTCAGCTGTTTCCTGGTCTGACCTCCAGATAAAGATTTGGGATTATACCAATTTTTGTGATGGAAATCAAGAAGCAATTCCAGTTGAGAACTGGCTCCAATTAGTTCAATCTATCAACATCATTGGCATTTAATCTTAACAATTCCCTTATCATTGCCTTACTTCAACATGCCTTAAAAATCATGGTCTCACGGGAGGCAGTCAGCGATGGGAACAAAACAGAGAAGTAAGGAAGTAAACATGCTGGAAAATCACAAAAACATCTGTTGAGCAGTGATTTCATGCAAGACATGCATCTTTTAACACAACAACTGTTAATCTTATACAAGATTTCTTTTCTTTTGTCCAGATATCCAGGATGCAGAGACTGGTTTATATTTATTTCAAGGTTTTATCTTTCAAAGAAAATGAGTCATAGTATTGCACTCTAATTCAAGTTTATGGATTGAAGATCCAGGGTTTGTTTTTACTGAGACATCCCCCTCCCATAAAAAAGATAATTAATGCATTTAGCATGTTCACCTCGCAAACATTTGGTTTTATTATTAGTAGCATTTTAGCATTAACATTTTTATCATTAAAATTGTTTACTCAGAGATTGAAATGTGCTTGTTATTGACTCACATTGAGGGTGGTAAACATCTTGTTCAGTATTCAGAGGTAAAGAGATCAATACAATTTGAGTTAACAGTGAAAACCTATATACCATTGCCCCCCCCCCCTCAAAAAAAAATTAAGAAAATTTTAACCAGTAAAACAAATCAATAATGGCATTGATATCAATGGTTCCTATCAATTCTCATCCATATAAGAAACTTTTATTTGACATTAAAATGCTTTTTTTTAACCCTTTCTTTGATGTTCAATTTCATGTCCTTAAAAAAACACTGACTGTCAACTTTTTATGATAAAATGAAAAAAATCTTAAAACTGGACATATAAGTCACATGACCTAGATCACTGGTTCCCAAATAGGTCTGGGAACCCCCAGGGGTGGTGCCAAAGCGGGGCTTTGTCTGCTTTGAGGCTGCCAAAATTCGATTTGCAAATATTGACTAAAACCAGGATAAAGCAGCTATTCAGTATTTTATACAAAGGTCTGTTGATAAGAAAGTAGGCATAGACCTTTTTTTAGGGTTTTATCAGTGAAAAAATTAAAATCTATGTTGTTTTTTGACGACAGTGTGCCACTTTTTCTTCTCACTTTGGTCCTGGGGGGCTCCAAGGAAAACACTGGGAAACACTGACCTAGATGGTCACCTCTGCCAGACTTGAGCCGGGGTGGGCTGCCTGCTTTGTAGACAACACCCTCTGTGCATGGGGCATGGAGACCACTAGGCCAGTAGCTCTTAACTGGTGGGTCGGGATCCAAAAGTGGGCCGTGGAGCTGTTCTCAGTGGGTCACGAATATGTGGAGCAAAAGTTTCAACAAAATTTCAACTCTACAGTCTTTTCAATTCTTTCTTGGGATGACAAAGCTACTTTTCCCATGATAACAAGCTAACTCCTTAAACCTCTGGAGAAGGACTGCTAAGTCAAAAATTCACATAGTCACAGGAAGTTTGAGTAAAGTAGGTTATTTTTATCCTGATTCTTTTCAGTCATGTGTTTTGCTCCATCTAAGGTCCAAACTAGAATTTCTTTTATTAAATATACAGGAGTGGTTCAGACATTTGGGTCCTGATTTGTAGTTGAAGAGACTGATGGTGATGGTGGGTCATGAAGCTATAAAAGTTTTACAAGGCTGAGGTCTGTGAAGGTGTAAACAATCTAATCATTGCTTTTTCATCAGTGAGTCATGTCACTTGTCAAGAAACTTTGCAGTAGGAATGTGAACTGGCTTTTTCTGCAGCATGCTTTAACTCACTATGACTGACACAGACCCTGAGGCTGTGGTAACAGGCATCAAAATTAAATTGATAGAAATCATTAATCTGGTTGCTGTGGTCTTTTTTGCTTTGGTAGGTCATATCAGGGCATCAGTCTGTTTCATAAACTCCTCAGAGGAGCTGCAAGACAGACAAGAATGACCAGTTTGCATGATTAACAGCTGATTAAGAATTCATGCATCTCTTAAGCAGGCCAGAATACAGAAAGATATACAGAAAAGTTCATTAAGCATGTTTACATCCTGTTTCTGCTGCTTCCAGGTGGCCAAAATCTCACAGTGCTACCCAGAGCTGCATGGCACATGTTATAGGCAATACTTTAAACAAGTTTCAACATGGATGTAAATTTAAAAAGCATTAACGTCATTACATCTTTAAAACCTTGTATTTCATTTAGATTTGGTGTCTGTGAGCATCGTTTTCATTTCTTGCATTGACTCCTGCTCCTTTATGGTAAGATGGACAGCAGCCAGCATGAGCGTACGGCCTCCTGTTTCTCTATTTCAGAGAGCTTATTCAGCAGGAGAACATAGGTGTCTCTGCCCTGAACTGTTGCTTAAACCTATATTGGAGTAGTGAAATTCTGAATAGCCACAGGAAGTAGGGGTGCTGAGGGTGCTGCAGCACCCCCTGTTGCTTTTGAGGAGTTTTTTCTTGGCCATCTAACTTTGTATTTCCAGGGAAATGCTTCAGCTCAGAAACTTTCGATCAGTCCGCTCACACCAGCTGGGTTTAATGAATGAAAGTGACGGCATAATTCTGCTGAAAGTGACTGGGGTGGGATTTAACTGGAAAGCACAGCCCAAAGTTAAGAGTTAGGGTTGTTATTCAAAGCCACAGCTTAGAATCATAATAAAACTATTTAACTTACACTGATACTCTCATTCCAACAGGGTTTTGGACTGTACTGTTTGCTCTGAAAACAGTACTCATTATCTTTTAATGAGTAAACACTACTAAGCACTGGTGAAGCATTTGTAAATGCTTGACTAGTCATTTCTATAGCATTATCAACTAACTGAAATGTAATTCATTGACAAATTAGTCAAAGGGGTACAAAAAAATCCTCATTTTGACCTGCATAAGATTTTCAGAGGTGTGTCAACCAGGAGTCAGAGGCGGATTTTACCACTGTCTGAAGCCCTGGACTACTAGGGACCCCCTGAATACATGACTAACTGAACCCTTTGTCTTGCATTAGCAGCGACGCTGGCCGTATGATAGGGCCCTTTATGCAGAAAAAGTAAACTTGGTCATGTTATAGTTTATAGTTTATAGTTTAAAATTATACATTTGTGTGGATAATGTTTTTTTCAAGTTCTTCATTTGAAAAACACCAAAAACTAGCCATTTAGTATAAATGTTAATTGACAAAATATTATATAATAGATATAAAACAAACATATCAACAAAAGAAATATAGTTGGCCACTTTTTGAGAGATTTTAGTTGATAAATAAAACCAAAATCTTTTAAAAACTTGAACAATTTTCTTTTCTTTGAGTTAATGGTCATCTGTCATTGAAATAAACACACCAATTTAGTGTTACATTGCTCTGATGTCATGTGGTTACCAAATGTTTAAAGCAGTGGTTCTCAACTGGTGGTTCGGGACCCAAAAGTGGGTAGCAGAGCAGTTTTTAGTGGGTCGTGACTAAGTGTCTGAAAAGAACAATGGTGGCAGAATCCTAAAGTCCTTATTGGACATGCATCGATATCTTTTATTTTACCCTGTTTTACTGTGAAATTGGGTAAATTAAAATGTTTGATCAATATTTCAACTAATTTATCTCCCATTCTGGCAATAATTGGCAACAAATGACACATAATGGTGGGGAATAGAGTATAAAATGTGTCAGTTGTGTCCCTTTTCTTTTTTATATCAGGTGTTTGGGTCCAATCATACTCCAAACTGCATTATTCAATCAAGTATGCAATTACCAAAACATGTGTTGTTGAACATTTTTTGGAAACTTTGATTGTGATCTGTTGTAGGACAGACTGGTGGGTCCTGAGTTGAGAGTTTAGAGTCTACAAATGTACATTTCTGGACAAAAAACACTACAAAACAATCATTTTTGGTTGTTTTTAGTCACATTTTAGTCATTTCTATCCTTTTAGTTTTAGTCTAGTTTTAGCAGATGAAATACTCAAAAACATTTTAATCTTATTTTAGTCCATAAAATGTCCTAACATTTTACTCTTAACTTTCAGACCAAGCATTTATTCTTTTGCCTAAATCTGGTACCAAATCATGGTACCATGCTCTACACACCGTACCAAACCTGGGTCGCTGCTTTCTACAGCTTAGAGGCAGAAGAGCTACAGATGCATTGTGTATTGACAGATTTACCCACAGTGGAGAAATAGCATAGATTTTGTATGTTGGACGAAAACTAAATTACATTTTAGTCTCGTATTAGTCATCTTGACAAAAACTAAACTTACTTTAAGTCCGTTTTAGTCATCAAAGATCTTTTTTTGGCTAGTCGTAGTCTAGTTTTTCAAATGGAAAAAAAAGGATGTTGATGAATATTTTTAGTCATAGTTTTAGTTGACGAAATTAAAACTGGGAAGGCCCCATGACTGGGCCCCAAGGCCCCAAAATTTCTACATCCGCCACTGCTAGAAGTTCAAGTACATGTATGGATATCTCTGTATATCCTTGCTTGTGAAACTCCTCCTATTCATAATATTTTTGTCAGGAATGCGTCCCGAAAAACATTGAACTTTTGTGTTTGATTTCAGAGAGACTGTATTTTTTTCTAAGAAGAACTAAATACACGTAACACATGGCACAAGTCTAGAAAAGAATCTAATTTCAACAGGCAAAAAAGGCCTGATTATTATAAGTACACGAGGATTATCAGCAGCAATTAAAAGATTAACTGGCAAAGTGTACTTAAATGTGACGTTCCTATGGGAATACTTTCAAATCCGGTTGATTCCTTTTTAACACTTCGGCGACTTAACTGATCTGTTTTGCACATTTTCTGAAATGTTTAAAGCACGAATTGACCAAATGTCTGCACTCTGTAATGTTACCTTTTAATAATTTTGGGAAACAATCAGTGCATTAACTTTCAAAATAAAAAAAGAAATAGTGTTGTATCTGCTTGATTAATGTCAGCAGTGATATAAAAGCATGTCTGTACGTACAAAAGTTTTCTGGTGACGCTCCTGAAGGTCTGTTTCATCTTACGGTTTGGATCACAAACATAGTTCAAGAGTGCATAAGTGGGATAACTTAGAGTGCCAGGAGTTTTGAATCATAGCCAGTGGAGTTACGTAACGCCACAGTTACACACGGGGTCACACTAAAGCAGTTTGATGGACGGCAACATGCTCATGGATGGACCTGGCCTCTCTCACCCTTGTGTAACCTTATATCAGGAGTCCTCTCAGAGATTAAACCGCAAAAATGACACGTAGCTACTTAGTGCTGAGACAATGATGACATTGCTCATGAGCTCAGTGTTCTGGGAACAATTTCTCTCACAATTATGCTACCTCAGACAACTCCCCTACTGGAAAAACACTGACTTTTAGAATCATTCCACATAATCTTTATAATAATCAAGATAATTTGTTATTTACTCTCAGCCTGCTATGTGAAGCTGTTTCTCCCTTCCTCTAATTTTTCTCCTCTTATCACCCCTGGCACGTCTTCTTTCCTTCCTCCCTTCCACATTCTTGTAAATCCTCAGCCCAGCTCACACCCACTGCCAATCTCACCTTCACACCAGGGATTGAAGAGCATGACAATGTTCTTGCTGGAGTTGTAAGTAGTTGTTGCTTCGCCCTTTGTCGAGCTGGTTGTCACAGTGAGGCCGTACAGGCCAATCACAGCGTTGGCCGGGGAGTTGACCGACAGCTTGATCTTGTTGCCGTTATGCTCGACTATCTTGGCTTCCCAGCGTTCGTCCTCCAAGTGATCCACCAGGGGGACGATGACATGGGTACCTTTGGACACCATGGGCAGGGGACCTACACAACACGAAAACAGAAGAAGTTAAATATTTGTATTTCAGTGCATGAGATGTTACAAAAGTGCTCTGAGTGATACAGTACATTCATTTTGGAGTACATTTCCACACAATTAAAAGGTAAAGTATGTCTGTCTCTTGAAGTCTTGAGACAAATTGTGATGTCACATGTTGAAAAATTGGGCAAATGCCTCAATAGCGCTAACTTTTGTGCTTTAAAAGAACACAGTCAAAAGGTAGTTTGACCTAGAGTAATGAAATTTGGTGTGTAGATGCGGCTTGGGGAGCTCTACAAAAAACCCAATGGGACCATGTTTCTACCTCCAACAGGAAATCTGTCATTTTCAATAAAATTGCAAAAATGTGGGTATTTTGGGCGTGTTCCAGGGGTCATACTTCATCGAACTTATCTGGGGGATTTCATCTGGTCAACTTGTACTTTGTCATAGCCCTTGAAGAGACCATGATGATGAAAATATTTTTGGGACTTTTTTATTAGTCAAAAGCTGTGGCTGTGGCAAGACCTCAAGTGCACATTTCTTGACGAACAGGAAGTTGATTTTAACTCAGCTGTGCATAGTCCAATCGGGCTCAAACTTCCTGTGCTTATGAAATTGCTCATTTCTTTTCACACAGTCCATGGGAGAGATAATTGTAAATAACTCACCCATTATATGGGGGGGTGGCTGATCTGACATGCAGATGTTAGCTAGCCGGCTAAAGGTTCTCCTCAGCTCCACCTCTTCACTTTTTTAAGGTTAATTAAAAGTTACTTTAAGACAGCAGTTCCCAAACTTTTAAAAAGCACCTGGTTGCAGATGTTCTGTAAACATGTGTAGCTGAGATATATGAATGTACCTCTTAAATTTGTGAAAACAGCACTAAAGAGAACAGCTTCCACTAATGAGTCCTCTCAGTTCACCAATAAAAAACTGGGACCCAACTGCACATGCATTTATGGATGTCTGCAGCCTGGTTCCCTTAAACTCTTTCAGCCACGCCTCCCTTTGGCAGAAGAAAACGGTTTCAAACCCCCCATCCCTGACCATACTTAGTAAGCTTATCTTACATGGTAGGAAGTTGTCAAAGCATGGCTCTGTCTTTGACTCTCAGCATAAATATGGGTGAAGCTGATGGAAAGACATGACTCCTCCTATTTTTCTATCTTTGTGTTAGTAGTTGTGATGTCTCAGATTCATTTTTAGCCCCACAGCTTCCTGAAAGTTGTTTCACAAAATTTGGCGCCATTTGCTAGCAGGGCATTGTCTTATTGAGATTAGTCATTGAGGGGAAAGATTATCGTTGCTTAGGGCCCTTCTGAGAGTCCCATTTTAGGAACCACTGGCATAAAACATTTCTGATATAGCAATCACCATCTTTTGGCGTCATAAGTGTATCTCAGAAAACAATGGCTCACCAAGACGTCTGTGTTCAATGCTGTTGCTCTCAAAGTATGAAGATGCTGTGTATAGTTTAATAAGTGACCATGTTAACTGGTGACTTTCAGCCTGTTGTATTCATAGCAGCAGGTAAATAGAAGAAGTCATCAGCAAAGTTTATTTTGGAAGTATTTAACCTTTTTGAAATCTATATACTGTATTTTTAGATGTGTATCTGAAGAAAAACTAAACCAATACAAACACTCAGCTGAAAGTCATCTGTATGCATGGTCACTGATTGAGCTTAGACACTGATGCTATGTGCATTATTTTAACAGGTTGGCTCATACAACAGAATTTATGTCGCAAGCTGGTTTAATGGACTTTGTTGTATCTCTGCAGTGACAAACTGTAAAGATGTGGAGGACTGATCTCAGACGAGCCCCCGCAACCCAACCTAAACTAGTACAGTGAGACATCGCCTCCGTCAGAATGGAAATCCACACTAAAACTTTAAAAATAAAAATCAGATTAAATGTTAGGGTTGAGTAAGGATTGAGGTAAGGGTGGGGAAAAGTCAGAAACCAGGCCTGCAAAACCTGATATCAAATCTTTAATAAAGCAGAGTAAACACTCTAACGCAGCTAACATAGCTAAGGCTAGAGCTAACAAAGCTACTTTGGTTATGTAGCTACTTAGCCTAATTTAAAGCAAACAAAGCTACATTTGCTAAAGCTAGACCCATTCTAGAAATAGTTAATGGTTGCTACGTTAGCTTTAGCTTAAGCCAATGTAGCTTTATTAGCTCACATAATAATGTTAACTACGTAGCTAGTTAAGCTATGACAGCTTTAGCTAAAGCTAAGGAAGCTAAGGCGAGTCACCATTTCATGAAACTACTCCTAAAATGGGTCCATACATAATTTAATCCTGGATTAGACCTCTAACCTTTTAAACTGTTTTATTTAGGAAATGTTGCTGAGTTTGAAATGTTTGCGATGTGGTTATTCTTGAATGTAAATAAAAAAAAGAAACGTCTAATTGTTGTACATCCCTTCTGTTCTGATAGATGTGATGTCTCACCTTAGAGGTCTGCAAGAGGGGACACCTGAGATCTGCAGTCTGCAGCCAGACCTCCTTGTTATCGTCTCTGCTGCTGTGTTGACTGTTACACCCCCTTTGGCTCTACCAACACATGTATACTGCATCTGGACATGCAGAGCTGACATGTCAAATGGACACATGGGACGTATGGTAGCCATGATACATCCATGTCGGCATCATACCAGCAAGTATATCTTAAGACTAAAACCCCTGGCAATCGGCTACAACATGCCAACCTTTCAGTCATGCAGCATTGCCCCTAATTATGCAAAATATGCAAAACTGGGGCTTACGTTGCGAAAAAAGTTTGGGCAGTCAACAAGAAGTTGATCTAAACTAAGGTCCTTGGTTTTTGGAGCCAGCCTCAAACAGATTCTCTAGGAGCTAGTTTCTTGCACTTCTGACATTTGGCTTCTTTTATCAAAACTTGAAGTTGACATTTTGGCTGGAATCTGCTCCAAAGAGAGCACATCTAAATGTCTAAATGCACATAAACTTTATCTTTGAGGATCCTTCTTTGAAAATTCTTGTCTTTAATGTTTCATAAATACTGCACAGCCTCTCAAAGTACTTCTACTTACTCTCCTTTAACTTAACTCCAGCTAACCTTAAAGTTTAGATCAAACAAAATGGCACCCCGAGGATTCATTGTGACATCATAGCTGGAATCATAGTAAACACAGTTTTTCTTATCACTGTAATTGCCTGTTCCCACACAACCATATCAAACCAGAAAACCATATGCATCACAGCCCTTCATCCGGCTGTGCATAGTTTGTCTGAGTAAACATCTTTTTAAAGCTGTAAAGCCTCCCACACTGCTCACACGCACATATCAGAGCAGAAACACCCATCCATGAATGTTTAATCCATGACTACTAACTTGGAAGCTGCCTCTTTACATGATTTGACGTTTTCCCTGAAGGCCAAAACACTTTAAAAACATTGCACAGGCTTTAATTGTAACCTACTGGCTGAATTAAGACTTATTGGATGCTTTCCTCTCTGCTTTTTTTCCTCTTTGGCACCCTGCTGGGCTTAAGCTACAATTTGCTCAGGCGAAAATGGAGTTTATCAAGAAACCATTGTTCTCTATCTGAGCGCCGCCAGGACTTCCTCTCTCATCCCTGCCTGTTTAAAAGGAAATCGATGAAAAAACGCTCTCTTTTCTGCTGGAAAACCTCACCCATAATGAAAATTGACTTCCTCGCTGACCAAAAATAACAGCTTAGGAAGTGACAAAGAGTGCAGCACTTTAAACTTCATGGACTAAGACAGTGAACATAAAGGAAATGAAAACCTGTCGAAGGTGGTTGACTCAGATAATAGTGCCAATTAGTTTTCTCACGTCTTTGTTATAATTTAACTGTAAGCAGCAGGTGAAAGTAACTCTCTCCTTGGTGATGTAATGGCTGTTTATTCCCGATGCACAGTGGATCAGTGTTGGTACGAAGCCTGGGAATACCAGAGCGAGGTGTCCGGTGTCCTGGAGTCTGGAAACTGTTAACACCGAGGGATACTGGGCGGGATCCAAAACTTGTGGTGCGGTTATGACTGAGCTGCTCTGCTCTATTTTAATGTGCGAGCTATGCGTGGCATCTTGACCACATTTCTCATGCTTTGTTTTGAATCAGTTGCTCTTCACGCCGGGTTTCACACAGGCTTGGAGCAAAACTCCAGCAGCTCTTCACATCTGTTGTTTCATGGTGGATACAACAACTCGCTCTGGTAAAGCACACAGATTATCTACTGAATCTTTGTTTGTACGGCGTGCCCCACAGTTCTGTCACATTAACCTCCATTAATACCACACAGCTATTGTCCAATATGGCCAATTCTAAGCATACAACTTTAACATTTAGGCACTTGCACTTTAATGTCTTAGTGAATCCCCATTTACATAACATAAGCTGGACATGCAGTCACTATTAGTTAAGCCAGTTTGTGAGATGGCCAGTTGAAAGAAGAGCAAAAACAACTTTTCTGCCATAGAGGCTTTCAGTGTGGTCCTTTGCTCTTCTTTTGATAAGGAAATGTCAACCAGTTCTAGTATAACTGATGCTATAGCTACATGGCTTGCAGTTCAAAAACATTTCAGATCAGAGCTTTGAAAGATTAAACTTGCAAAACTGACGGACTGGCCCGGCTCCATGTCTGTCATCAGGATCTTGCAAAGCTCTAATCTGCAACTTTTACAGCAAACCAGACTCTGTTTTGACCAATCTGTCTTATTTTAAGAGTAGATGCGAGCGGGGTTTAGTTGTACTGTGAGCTACAGCAACATCCGTGTTACTTGTGGTTAACTCGGTGGAGCATAGCGGCAGTTTTATCAAAACTGGATCACATTCCGTTACACAATAAAAACAAGAAACAGCATTAAGCTTTTATGGCGAAAACCGACCTGCTACGATTTGAGTTTGCAAGAGTTACTTAAGTTGTCTGTCTTTATGATACAATGGTGTGGTCAAAATGGAATGTGCAATAAAGTCCCAAGTCCACAAAATGGGAGGGAGGATCCGTTACATTTCACTGCCCCTCATATCTCAAATCGCACACCAGTTTGTGAATCAGTCACATGGTTCGACCCACATTTGCATCAACACAAGCCTTGATATGTGCTTCAAAAAAATCTTTGTGGATTATTCAACACATGCCTGAAGCCTTAACATGGAAGGACATATCACGAGTGTGGGTCAGTGGTTTTCAACTGGTCCAGCCTCAGGACCCACCAATGTCTCTGATGCCAAATTACAACCCATATTACCAAAAAAATTCAACAATGCATGTTTAGTAATTAAAAATGTTGGAAAGATCTTTGAGAATTTATGATAGGACAAAGACAGAGGACAAAACTGGCATGTTTTGCACCCTCCTTTCCCCATGATAGCATGTAAATTTTAGCCATTTTTCCAGAGATCTTCTGAAATTACTTCATTATCTTGGTAAAAGCAACTATTTTATTGCAAGAGAAGAAGCTAAATGAGTTTAAATATTGATAAAACTTTTACATTTACCCATTACCAGAATAAATCAGAGTAAAATAAAGGTATGGATGTGTGTTCTTCAAAGAATTTTGCCTCCCTTTTTTCCAGATACACATTCATGACCCACTGAAAACTGCTCAGGGATCCACTTTTGGGTCCCAACCCACCAGTTGAGAACCACTGGTATACACAGTACAATGGGAGTTGGTGGAGTGGTTAGCCCGGCTGTAACATTGATATAGAGGCAGTTTAATCAGAACTGGACCTCATTAAAACAAGAGCAAGGAGACTCACTGTAGGCTCCTATTGGTGGAGAAGACACTGTTGCTCTTCTCCAAACTGGCCATGGTAGGTTTGTTGTAGAGCTAGGGTGTGCTACTACTCCACTACTCACATGTCTTGTTGCTCTGATTAACCTGAGATGAATGTGATGGACAGAATGTTCGTTGAATCACAAATCGTGAATTTGTTGAATGGTCCTGCCCTTCCCAAACGCCTTGATAACAAGCTCTCCCATTGGCCTTTCAGACTGACAGCCAGCACGTTCAAGCCGAGAAAGAATGGATTCTGTGCTGAACTTGTGGAAGAGATAGCGAAGGCTGGGTTCACCTGAACACCAGACCAAATAATTGATAAACTTAAGAAACTGAGGAAGGAATCCCGGGACAGCAAGAAAGACTTTGGCCAAAGTGGAGCTAGACGTGGTGATACATGTCCATCATGTCCTCCCACTTTGGTTCTGCTTAAACTGGGGTGAACACAGGCTGGTTCTGAGCTCTGCAATCTCCTCTTGCTTTCAAATACCTTTTGGCTAAGGGTAAAGACTTTTATGCTAACATGATTTGTGTACGTTTTTAAATGAAATTAGGATTTCTGTCATTTTAAATAAGCTGGGATACTCTGTAAACCTTGAGAGTTCCATCAGGTCTTTTTCTTTCCTCAGTGGTTTTGTTCATGTATACTGCTTCCATTGCCTTCCACAGGTTTGTCAGTTTATTAGGCACAGCTGGGACTGTCTTTACTGGTGTGTTTTGAAGATGCAAGTGCAAACATACACATATACACTGTCCATCCATCCCTACCTGTCCTCAGGTCCAGGTGCAGCTTGTGAGTCTCAGAATTGAAGGGTCTGCTGAGCTCCACCTCTATCTGGAAGGTCTGTCCTCGGCGGATGATCATGTTGTCCCCGTGGTACAGGTCGGTGTGGTGCTCCAGTCTGTTCTGACCCTTCTTGGCACTCAGCAGATCCACAGAGCGCACCAACAGCTTCAGTTCTGAGCCGAGACATAAAAGTATGAAGTGTTAGTTCAATATCCAAACTAAACCACAAAAGCTGACCTAGAACTGATTCCCATTTTATCACAAAAGTCAGTGACATTACCCTCCATCTCTTTTGCTTCTCCGTTCTCAGCCTTCGGCTTGGTGGAGTCGTTGGTCGGAGTTGCTGTCGGGACTTTGACCAGTTCCACCTTGTCCGTGACATCATAGGAAATGCTGTTCTGACGCTTACAGCAACAAGGACACATCTTCCTGAACCAGCTGCGACAGCCGCCCTCGTCATCTTTATCCTCCTTCTGAATGCTCAGCTCCACCCTGGTGGGCGGGGCTGCTCCAGGGAAACGCCCAACATCTGCTGTGCCTCTGACTGTCAACCGCTCACCTGGCATTCTGAGAAGCGAAGAGGAAAATCATATTAAATAGTAAATCATATTTCAGAGAAAGGAAGAGTGATCAAGCGCCATCACCTCAACACAAGAAACTGTTAATAAATTATACTGAAACACTGAAATGTAAAAAAAAACGTGGTTAAAGTCTGTGGTGAGAAATTAAGAAAAGTATGTTATGTCTTTGTATCTCTTTTGAGTGCCAGAAGACTATTTAATTAACCATCAGGCCAAATTTCAGAACTGAACATACTAATTAGGATGTCTTCTTTTTCTATAAAACATTTTTTCCAGATTTTGCAGACTACTTCCTTAAACTCTCCAATGTACAGCCAATCTCAGTGTGCTATGTCATCATACCAATATACAGCCAATCATATTTTATACCATCACTAGTAGTTGCACGACCTCAGGCAGGACTATCCTTGGCTGGTTGCCACCAGAGCCAAAAATCAGGTTCAGAACCCAGGAGTCCACCTCTTCCTCTCTGTCCCCTTTTCTTTCCCCAATTATCAAAGTAAGCTTAGCAACACTAGCTTTACCTGAGCATGCTAGAGGCATTCTGAGCAAGTGAAACTGCAAACAATAATGTTAAAACTTAGAGTTACTCATGATTGAGCAAAAGAACACTAGTTTTTTGTTGTGTATTTGTCGTGCTAGGGCGGTTAAGATAACGATAAATTACCCTCATCAAGCCTCTCACAAGAGCATGCTGGAATTTTGGCCCATTCCTCCTGACAGAACCAGTCTAACTGAGTCCGGTTTGTAGGCCGCCTTGAGTGCACACACCTCTTCAGCTCCGTCCACAAATTTTCTCTAGGATTGAAATCAGGGATCTGTCGGGCCACTCCAAAACATTGACTTTGTCGTCCTAAAGCCACTTTGTAACTAATTTGGTGATATGCTTCCATTTGGAAGACCTATTTGCTCCCAAACTTTAACTTCCTGGCTGATGTCTTAAGATGTAGCTTCAATATTTCTACCTTATGTTCTTTCCTCATGATACCATCTACTTTGTGAAGTGCACCAGTCCCTCCTGCAGTAAAGCACCCCCACAACATAGTGCTGCCACCCCTGTATTTCACAGTTGGGATGGTGTTCTCAGGTTTGCAAGCTTCCCCCTTTTTCCTCCAAATGTAACAATGGCCATCATTGCCAAACAAATCAATTTTAGTTTCATTAGAACAACAGGACATGTCTCCAAAATTAAGGTCATACCATATGATTGATATTTGGGTAGGTAATTTACTTGAACCATGCTCAATTTTTTAAATTAATGGAAATATTATGCAACTGTTTTTCAAAATGTACTGTCCCCCTAAACACCTTGCAGGTCAGATGACATCTGCCCATTGGCTGGGCTGTATGACACACCTGACATAAAACATTAATGTTACACCATCAAACAATAGTCCTTAATGCATGGTGTGCCTGTGGTAGAGGACAAAAGATCATCTCTACTAATCAATCAAATAACACACAGACACATACAATCTATATAAAATATAATTGGTGATGGTAATAATATTGCGAAACGGCTCTCAGACAGGATTCGGCTCTTATCGTTCAGGCAGAATTGGTAGGATCAGTGCCACTAATTCTGGACTTTTAAAATATATGTAAATGGTTTGACTGAAAATGTAACTGAATGTCCACAAGTTAGACCGGCACTCCAACATAATGTAGTCTGGGATGGATTTAATCTTGCATGCTTGTAGACTTGAACAGAGGCTGCAGTCATGGTAACTGGCCTTACTGAGCTTTAACTGTAGCTCAACTTAACTGTGCATGTAAATGTTCTGAGGTTTGGATCCAGCCTTAAATGCTCTTTGTTGTAGGAAATAGATGTAGCCGTTTTTGTTACTATAATAGAGTAAAACAATTGAAAGCTGAGGGAAATTCATAAACCTCAGAGCAGAATAAAATCAAACCTGTCTGCAGCATCTTGTCAAATGTGATAAAATATTCTGCAGCTCAACAACCGTTCCAATAAAGCAGACAGAGAAATGTAAATCTTGTAAAACAAGATTGCACACAGACTCAGCAGAGTTCATTTGCAGTGCGCTCCAGTGCATTTCATTCCAACAGGACTTTGTATTCATAACAATCTGATTAGCCAAACAGTCCTCCACTTCTTCTTCTCCCTCCCTTTCATCTCCACCACCAAATGCACTTTTCCTTTAACTTTTTCCCACAATTACAACGTTCCAGAAGTGCACCCTCTTTGGCCAAAAGGATTTCCCAAAGCATTCTGGGGTATTTAGCCTTTTGTCCTTGTCGGCAGTGCTCCTTGAGCAATCTCACATACCTCCTACAGGCAGCTGGACTCCATCAGCCTCTGCCCAGCTGCTGGACTGATGGAGTTCGTGTGTATATATCTCAGTGTGTTCATATAGGGGTGTCGGTGTCCTGTACAGTACAGTAAATCTTATGATTTATCATACTGTCACATCCCCGCCTTCATACATTGCACCAATAATCCCTGTGAGATTAGATCATTTGTCACACTAAAGATAATCCTGTCTTTCCTGTACATCCTCAGATTTTACGACCAGGGGCGAAATGTCTCACACCAAATGTCGACAAAAGAACAGTAATCAAACTAAAAAGTTAACTACATTAAACAGCAAGGGAGGAGGGAGGAGGACATCTTTGATCTTAAGTCTAATGGAATTATCTTCATTAAAACTGAGACATAAATGAGATTGGACCAAAAACTAGATCATATCTGTTTATCTGTACGTGCAAATATTGCTTGAGTTATTATCTCAATTAAATCTTGCTTGTCTGATTTACGTCAACATATGCATCACTTTGTCATCTCTTTTAAGGCGCCCCATAATTACTGTCCATGAATCCCTGGGATGACAAGCAAACCCCTGACCATTTCTGAGAGCAAAGGCTCTGATATTTCTCTTTGGAGTATCAGGATGACTGTAGGTCTATCTGGCACAGTTAAACGTTAGTTTAAAGCCAGTGAAATATTGGTAAATATTTAGATATGGCTGTCATTTTTGGGCTTAGAAACTCACTGGAGCCATTGTTATAAAGTGCCTTTGGGAAGAATTCAGACCATCTTCCCTTTATTACATTTTGTCATGTTGCAGCCAGATGCTACAGTGAAAAAAATAATGTTTTTATTCTCATTGATCTACACTCAGTGCTCCATCATGACAAAGTGAAGGCAGAATTTTATGAATTTTTGCAAATTCATTAAAAATTAAAAACTGAAACATCACATAAAGTATTCAGAACCTTTGCAAAAAAAAAAAAAGAATTTAGATCAGGTGCCTCCAGTTTCTCTGGATCTTTGATGAGATGTTTCTACAGCTTGATTAAAATCCACCTGATTGGACATGATTTGGAAAGGCACACACCTCCCAGCTGACAAAACCAGAGCAAAAACCAAGCCAAACTGCCTTCGGAGCTCAGAGACAGGGTGTTACAAAGCACAGATCCTGGGAGGGGTACGAAAAGTTCCCAAGAGTAAAGTGGCCTCCTTAATTCTCAAATAAAAGACGTTTGGCACAACCAGGACTCTTTCCAGAGCTGGTAGAACCTGATGTTCACTCTGACTGAGCTCCAGAGATCCTGAATGGAGATGGGACAGGGTTCCAGAAAGACAGCCCTCCTCTGATCTGGGCTTTATGGCAGAGTGACTAGACAGAAGCCTTTCCTTAGGGGAAAACACATGAAAGCCTGCTTGGAGTTCACAAAAACAGAGCAGTGTGGGCTTCAGTTTGTCATTCTTGGGTTCTGAGAGTAGATTAATGAAGACAAAAGATTTTTTAAACTGTAGAATCAGGCTGCTACATAACAAAACAGAAAAAAATGTAGATCTGAATATTCTGTATGTTTGATCAAATTAAAGTTAAAAGCTTTTATAAAACCATCAAAAATGACTGTTAGCAATGGCTTTTTGTAAGGAAACGTCAAGGCAGACTTCAAAAGGTCCTTTTGGAGCCTCCAAACATGCTCTTGGGACTTAAAGAATGTTCTAGTTTTCTTTGCCTGGCCCTTCTCTGTACAAATACTTCAGCTCATTGTGAACGAATGGTTTACAACAAATGTTGCATGATGTTTGAAACAAAACATTCATGGTTTACCACCAAGCAGCATGAGTGCCAGTGGTCAATCAGTGTGGAGTAAAGACCTTCCCATTATTCTGAGCTGTGTTTTGTAACATTGAACATGTATAACAGGAAGAGGCTCCAATCATTCACATAAACAGTGTTTGGGGGCCTCATATCAGAGTCTGCTTGGGGCCTCACTTTGGCCAGGGGCAGCCCTGCTGGAGTTTAAAGGAAAACCATATACATGATATATAGGCTACATATGGGTGTCTGCAAAAAATGAGTATGGAAATACCAACATAATTAATATTAGCAAAAAAAAAAAAGATGTTAGAGTAAAAATAAACCCTAACCATGATTAACAGTATGTAATAAACTTATATTTTAACATTTGAATCATTAATGAGAATCTACAGGGTTTTTGAAGTTCCAATGTTGGGGTTAGCAGGTTGGAAGGTAATCTGTAAGACTGTACATTTAGACTACATGATGTTTTTAACGTAGAATCAGTAGTTAAAGTCCCTGTAATGTGATAAAAATGTTTTAAGTTTGTTGTATGACAGGCCTCTGTTTTTAATGAAGCACCAGGCCAAAGTACAGCTTTAAAAAACATCTGGTAAGTTTATAAAATTAAGCTTCAAAGTCATGAAAAATGAGGCAGTAAAATCTGCTCTAGGATGGTGTGGGTGTGTCCATTAATGAGCTGAAGCCACGCCCACTCATAAGAAATATGATTCTCTTAAAAAAAAAAAACTTCTGATCTGAGCACAGCTGCCTGGTTCTGTGCTGTTTTCTGGCACAAACTTCTCTGTTATGATGCTTTTAATGACCCATACACCACTGTGGCTGACAGATTTGGGAAATTTGCTTCAAAATGAACAAAAACACAGCATGTAACTGGCTGTTAACTCTTAATGAAGGCAGTGACACCAGCTAACAACAAACTGTACTGAGATGAACTGCTATGATTTTATATTATTGTAGCGTTTGGGGGGCACAAGGAAAGGAAAAAAATCTTAACATACATACTGTACATTTTTCACTTCATTTAAGCATTGAAGCTAAAGTCAGTCCCATTAACCCCCCACACTATGACGTCCATATCTCCACTCTCTACCATATATAAAGCTATAAACTGTTAAAACACCATTAAAGTTTTGTTTGCTCTTTAAAACACACATGACTGTAATTAGCATCAGAGGATTTTAGGTTTATTAGATAGTTACATACACTCCTCTCTATAAGCCTCACCCCTTTAAAAAGTGTTTGCCACTGTCTAACATTCAATGCTTGTGCAATACAGAGTTTCTTGTTTCTAAACTTGGGCTGTCTTTTATCCCTCAAAACACTCAAGTTGATTTACCATTCTCTGTTTTTCAAACAAGTAATTTGAGTGTAGATGACAGCCAATCTGATATTCATTTCACTGCATGAAAATGAAGCTGAGTTCTTTTAAAATCTACCCATACTAGAGCATACATGGGGACCAAAAATTTAAGCTCAACCCTCATGAACTTATGCAGGTTCTCGCAAAGTCAGACCAGATTTGAACCCAACATTTTCGAAAGATAAAGTATTCTTTTATTATAAAGGCTTTAAACTAGATTTTTGAGTTGTTTTAATGACAGAAATTTGTTCAGATAGGATCATAATGAGTGCAGCACAGAGGTATGTATAATAGACGTGGCTCATTATTTGTTTATGATAGAAAGAGCAGCAATGATGATGAGCAGACATAACTGAGCCCTTCGAAGGTCACCAGTCTGTTAACAGATGGCTTCACTGGTGAACTGGGTTGCATTAGCACAGATAATAAGTCAGCGTATTTGCTCCCACAAAAATGCCAAACCAGGCTTTTACTGTGAAAAGCTGGGACATATTTAACAGATGTGGACAAACACCCGCTAAAATAAGCTAAAAATTCTCCATGTATGAGGCTGGCCTGGGTTCAAGTCCAGCCTATGGCTCCTTTCTTACATTCTCTCCTTTTTCTGACTCTATCCGCTGTCCCATCCCTACTGTAGAGGCATAAAAAAGCCAGAAAATAAATCTTACTTTGGTTGAAAGATACCTGCAGCTCGCAGTAAAAATACGCGAGCTCTCTATTCTCCAGATTTTTGGTGTGGGAGATGCAATGCTCATGCAGGTAATCTGAAAGCCCTGACTTTTTAATGTGCATGAAGCAATGAAAATCAAGCTGTGAGGCAGCAATATACAGCACAGAGTCTGAAATGGCCATCACAGTTTGGATCAGATCATAAAGTCTTATTATGCATCAACCGTTTGTGGAATAACTATCATCTTGTGTGCATTTCAGCAGCACTACACATGGAAAAAAAAAATCTACATGCATGAAAAGAATGCATCTCGTCCTTATCTAACGGTGCTCAGTTTGGCAAAATAAAGCAAAGCTTAGACTTGACAGGCTACTGTGAGAATCTGAACATCCATACATTATTAATGCAACTGTGCAGCACCTATTGTAACCGGTACAATTAATCAGTGGAATTTAGCAAGTTTTTTGAGAAAAACTGGCTACAAAACAACAACTCAAACATACATAATATTGAAAACTTTGGAAGCTTTTTTTTTTTTTTTACCCAGACAGCCTCTGTGTTTTTGTCACAATTTTCCAGTGCAGGATTTGGCCTCCAGTAACATGCTCTTGCATTGCAAAACACTGACAAAAACACAGAGGGGTATGAAACTAAGGCTTAAAAAAATTGATGGTGAGCCAACATTGTTTTGTGGACAATTTTTACCCCAAAAAATTACTTAACTCCAGGAGTAAACTATACCCATCTGTTACGCTGTATAACCTAGCTTCCTGGCCAGTACAACCAGCGAGTCTTCTTAAAGGAGCAATGCTCACTAAAATCACTGGAGGATAATACCACAACTACTGCTGAAAATGCTGAAATATCCCTTTAATACTCAGAAATATTAAATTAGTGTGATTGCAGCACATTTAAAATAAATTAGTTGTTGGAACTCACAAAAGTAAAGTTTTTTTTTGTTGAGACTTTCCATGTTTTTAACTCAGCTCAACTCCTTTTATTTTGCAGTGTACACTCTAAAAATATTAGTGCACTTTATTTGATTAACTAGTGAACTAGTGAACATTGTTACACTCCAAAAATTGAGCAGATTTCAAAGCTTTGGAATGAAGTAAAACAAATCATTAATAATGAGTAAATCTAACTTATATTTGTAATTATGTCTGCATGAATTGAGTTAATAGAATTGCCAAGTTAAATTGGGTAAATGTAACTGAAATACTCTGTAATTGTACAGAAACATAAAGAGGAACCACAAAAAAAAAAAAAAAAAAGAAGTGTGTACTTTTCCTAAAGCTATTGTTCTACATCAACTACAATTTTCCCTTAAAATGACCTCTCACTGTCTTTCTAGTAGGGCTGAACAATTTGGGAAAATAATCTAATAGCAATTTTTTTCCCACAATTTGATATGCAATTATTGCTTGACTTCCTTATATTATATTTTTTACAAACACAAACAGGGAAAAATCATTCTGTATTATAACAACACAATATTAGATGAAACTAGAGCAAAACAATTTTGAAAAAAATCTAATTGTGATGATTTTGACTCGTATTGCAAATTGGATAGTAACTGATGTACTAAAGCAAGGGTGTCAAACTCAAGGTCCAAGTGGCCAAATCCGGCCCATGGTGCAGTTTAAGCTGGCCCGCAGGATCGTATAATATTTTAATTAGAACTGGCCTGCAGGTCTGAGGTCTGCAGATTTACTTCAGTATAGAAATGAGAATTTAACCTTGAAGATTTAAAATATCCTTTGTTAAATTATAAAAATTTGAAAAAGTAAAGAGTAAAAATAATGAGACAGAAAGTAAGGAATGGGGGAGAGAAATTAATTTGTGTTTTCATTCTGCCTTAAATAAAATTCTAACTTAAACTTAGCATTTTGACTTTTTATCTCATAATGTGAAAATTTGGATTCCAATTTTGAAATTTCAAGACCATGTTTTCAAATTTAATCTCATATTTTGCCCTTTTAAACCCCTAACTTTGACTTTTAATCCCTAATTTGACTTTTTAAACTCACAATTTGGAAATTTCATCTCATATTTTTATCTTTCAGATTCTCAATCTTAAATTTTAACTATATCTTGACCTTTTAAACTCATGATTTTTACCTTCGAGCTCAGATGTTTGCCTTTTGAAAACATATTGATGACTTTTCATTTTGTATTCTGACCTTTTAAACAATTATTTTGACTTTTTATCTCAGATTTTGAGCCTTTAAACCTCTCATTTTGACTTTTTTAAAATATCAAAATCATTTTCCATCAGTTTTTCTCACCCTTAATTAACTATCTGTGAAAATAAGGTTGACCATTTATGGTTAAATGTTGACCCTGTTGAGCCCTCAGGTTAGACCTTAATTCAGATTTCAGCCCCTCTGTGGTTGAGTTTGACATTCCTGTACTAAAGGGAGTTACATTTTTTATGTCATTCTCAAATTTAATAAGAAAAAAGTACAAAACAGTAGGATTTCTGTGGACTATTCTAAAAAATTGCCTGTGGATGATTGCATGATTTGTAATGCATAATATCTCTGCTGCAAAATAAAAGTTTTAAACTGCTATTTTGACATGAATTAAAGAAATATCGCACCTTCTGCTATTTGAAAATTGCAGCTGGCCAAATTGCAATTTAATGTAATTTTCGATTAATTGCCTAGCCCTACTTTCTAGCAGATTTTGAATTCTGTCCTTTCTTTCGTGAAGTGCAGCTACTTTTCCATTGATTCCATTGTTGCGTGTTTGCACTGGTCATGTGTATCAATCAGGCCGAGCTCTCTAGTGATGTGTGAAGGCAACGATAGTGAAGTTATGCAGTGAAGGTCAGAGGGCACAGCAGCTGAGGAGGAGAAGGAGGGAGGGTGCGGCGCCTCACAGCATAAGAAGCTCAGGATCCATATGTGTAGATAAGAGCTGGTCTGTCTGTTTAACATGAAGTTCTCATTTTGTAACTCCTCGTCTGGGTTCATCTGTCGGTCATATCATATCTCTCCTCCCTTACACTGTTTCCAAATCATCCAAATATTTTTCCAAACACTGTTAATCATTATGAAGAGCACAATGGAGAGCGACAGCTGTGTGTACTGCAACATCACCTCCACCCAGATCTGAGGTCACACTCTGACCTGCTGCTTTCCTTCATCACTAACTTCAGCACAGAACGAGGAACAAAGATGGAGAATTCAATTAGATGGCTTGACAGGAATTGGGATATTTTTGTTGAGAAAGAGAGAATTTGAGCTCATTATTTTCTCCCAGACAATAGGTGACAAGATATTTGGGTGACACAGTGAAATTTGCAGTTATAATTGGCCTAAAAATGCTGCACACATAAGCTCTTTCCTGATATAACTACTGAGGAAACACTTTGAGAGGCTTTTTACTTGGTAATTTGTGTCTTCTCATGCTTAAAAAAAAAACCAGTTATCTCTCTGCTGCACCTTTGGTGGCCCGAAATTGCCCAATTAGACTCATCCACTCAACCTCCTTTAAAACCTTGAGAAGTCATTCCACAAGATTAATTTCCTGGCAGTCTCTCTCGTCCCTCGCACTGTGTCGCACAAACTTAAATGGATTTTTAATACAGCCATCAGCCGAGCTTGAAAAGAAGTGTTTCTTCCTCTTCATCTCTTCTACTCTCCTGCCTATCACTAGCACATGTATATCACTCCCTCCATCATTTCCTCCCTCTCTCTCTGCACTTCTCCTTTCTCGGTTTGTGTTGGCGTGCCCTCTCAGCTGGTATGTCCACTGGCCCTCGAGATAAGCACTTTGAATCCAAGACGCTGTTCCCAAAACACAAACGCAGGGCTTATTTGCCTGGCGATTGTAGTAAGAGAAATAATGAATCGATAAATAAGACAAACATTAAGTGGTTAAAGCTCAGTAAAAGCCAGGAATGCCATCACAAGCAGGAATCAAATCAGCTGCAGCTGCTTGGACAGAAACAAACAAGGCTGAAGGCATGAAAATGAGCCAATTAAGCCTTTTTTACTCAACATGGAAAATGCAACTCAAGTGAACACAACAGCAAACAAACTTACTGGAGTTAAGCGGAAAAGAAGGCCTTCTTCTGAGCAGGAGGAACCAATGACAAGAACTGACTGATTCAATTTTAGCTGCAGCCAAAAGGGGGGCCCATAGAGGTCACAGGATCATGATCCATTTTGAGGTTTAGCTGATAACCATCATTTATTTTATTTATTTCACCTGAATAACAGCCACTATTGTTAACTTATATATGACAAAGTATACAGCCATCTTCAAGATGAAAACTCCTTTTCTTAAAACAGAATTAAAACGGGTTAAAAGTGGCAACAAAGGGCATGACAGGTGGTGAAAAAGAGCTACTAGTGTCTAACACTGGGTAACAGACACATCAAAAGGTGGAAAGTGGCAAAAATTTGGTTATAAGTGGCCAAGACAGGCAGAAAAATGTGTGAAAAGGGGTTTAAAAAGTGGCAAAAATGGGTCAAAAGAAGCAAAAGTGTGCAAAATTGACAAAAACTGGCAATTTAAAGTGGCCAAAGTGAGTGGAAAAGTGGTGAAAAGGAGTTCAAAAGAGGAACAAATGAATAATTCCAACATCACAGTCCTTTAGTAATCTCACACACTTTAGTTAGTTAGCCAGGATGCACCAGTGCTACGGATTTAGCACACATACAATGACACTATCAGTAAATCCAACTGGGGAAGACCCATTCCCTGGGTTACTGGGGCCCTGCTAATTCTGTGGGCAGAGTTGGATGTGTTGCAGATACACCTGTGGCGCAGATACTTATTTTTCTTTCCCTGCAGAGTATACCCACTCCTAAATCCTTACTCCTAGGATGAAAAAGGCAGAGAAAACTAGTACAGTGCTGTCCAACACATCCCAAGAATCATGGAATAGTGACTTCAAAATGCACATTGTTGTCTTAGCCTATAGTCTGTGAGCTGGTGCTGATGGTAAAATCTGCTTTTCTTCTTCTGTTCATTTCATAATGATCCTTTCTCCCTAAGGCAGAGAAGTGAAGGGACAAATAACCATCTAGATGAACTAAATATGCAGGGTGCTCCTACATGTCTTTGTTTACATCAGTGGCTCTAAACTGGTCTAGAGTCGGGACCACCATCAACTCCGTCAAGCACACTTTTAAAAATGTCATAACCAAATGTTAATCATGATTTATGGGCAGTTTGGGCTTAAGATGCAACAAAAATTGTGACAAAACAAACAGATGGGAATCTGTCCTTCAAAATAAAAGCACATCATGCACTTTTTGCCACATGAGGCATTTATCTGGGACCAAGGTTATTACAGTAGACTAGAAATAACAGAATAACACACTGAAACTAAATATAAAGTAAGCTTTACAAAAAAACAAAAGTTTTCTCTGCTTACAAAACAAACCAAAATAAATAAGGGGTGGTTTTACTTTGCAGGACAAATTTAAAAAGAAGGTTGAGGATAAATGAAGAGTATACACACTTCTCTGGGTTGTCATACGGTCCAGCCTAGGACTGAGCATGTTTCTTTGACCTGAAATGTGTTTCAAGAGTTTAACACTTATTTTTATGCAGAGATGTTTTGCTCCCCACATCACAAAAATCTTCAAGTGCTATTTTTTTCTAGAATAGTTTACAAAAAAAAAAAACACTTTTCTTGTTTGTTTGTGTTTTTTTCTTTTTAAAAATGAAAAAGACATCAAATCATCTCTCCCTACAATACAACAAATCATATCAAATTTGCAATAAGTCAAAAATAATTACAATCAGACACTTTTTTCAAAATTGTTCAGCCTTAGTTGAGACTATAATATATATTGTGTTGGTTATAATACAGAGTGATTGATTGCTAGTTTGTTGAGAAATGCATAAGAAGCATTTAAGGTGAAAAAAATCACACTTAGATTATCTTCCAAAACCGCTAAACTGTTCAATCGTTCAGTTGCAGTCAATGAAAATGTTGGGGAGATGGGACGTTTTGGGAAATTCAATGTGAGATTTTCATTGATTAAATAATAACAGATACCAGCTGAGTGAAAAGACATCAATCCTGACCAACCATATCAAATGTTGCTAAATTGGATTTTTTAATAGAGCAAAAATTAACAGAGTTACAACCCATTCGGGAGCCTAAAGAGGGGGTTCTCATTGCTGAGCTGAGCCAAATGATCCATATCTCTCAAAAGCTCCCAAATCCCCATCGCTACAATCTGTTGAGCTATTTTTTGTAAAGGTCATCATCTGAAATTAATTATTTCATATCTATTTTCTAAGATTTCAAAATCTTTTCCACATACTGTTGTTTGAAGTTTAAAATTGCCTTTGGACTGAACAAATTTGAAAGTGCTGAGATATATATTTTTTTGTTCATCTGTACTAAACCTTTCCAAGTCCAACTAACTTTTTTGAGCTTTTATTCCTTTATTTGAGAGACAAGGCCAATAGAGTCAGTAAGAGTCAGTAACTACACACACTAAGAGAGATGGAGAGGGGAATTACATGTGAGAAAGGAGCCACAAGAGTCATTTTAGGAAGCCGGCCTGATTTGGATCATGATCTTTATAAGATTTGTTTTCACTGAAATGCATGGTTTTTCTAAACATCCCTCAACATCATGGGAAAAGAGCCACAGGTGACCTGATCTAAACCCACGCCTCTTTCTTTGAGGACCGCAGCCACTGAACAAGGGGGGCACACAGACATCAACTTTGGCTCCCTTAAGTCCAAAAAAAACTTCAAACAGGGATCAAACCAGGGTCCTTCTAGCTGTGAGTCAACAGTGGTTACTACTGCTCCATGTATGTGGTCACTTCTTCCTCTTAATCTTGTAAATCGTAAACTGAGTTGTGCATGTCAACCAAAGACTGGTGAAATGTCATAATGTGAAGACTGACAAAGACTAAGAGAAGACTCCCCAGAGCCAGGGTTCAGGGCTTCAGTCTTCAGCTGTTGGATTCTTTCATAATAAATGCCTTTCAACAAAATACCAAGTGGGAAATTTTATTTTGAAATATTTGTCTGTAATAAGAAGTGCTGATCATGCAGTTAACAGCGCTCTAGAGGACCTACATCTGGGAGCAGCTGTCATTGAAGGCATGATGGGGCAGTACAGTATTTACAGATGCTCCTTTGACCAGAGTCAGAGCTACAGACCGCTTCTGAGTAGAGTAAGGTCCTGAAGGTTGTGCAAATTCTCCTGACTGCATACTCAAGACCCAAAACGTGCAAATTTCCAACCCACAATTTCAGTTTTATTTTATTTTTTTAAAATTGTGATTGCATTGTAATATGAGATTATTTTCTTGATTCTTCATCTCGTGTATTTTTCAACAAAAACAAATAACAAATTACACTGTTTTGACCAACACAACATTAGATAGAGTAAACTATAGGGCTTAATGATTCTGGAAAATATTTAATTTGGATTCATATTGAAAAATTGGATTATAATTGTTGTATCAAAGGTAATGATCACTTTCATGCCATTTTCATTTTCATTGAGAAAAAAAAAAGCAAAAATTTTTTGCAAACTATTCTAAGAAATTGAAATGTTTCCCTGATGTGTAGAGCATAACATCTCTGCTGAAAAAAAAAAATGTTAATTAGTATTTAGACGCACACTTCTGGTTAAATTAATATTCACCTTTTGCAGTTTGAAAGTTGCAGTAGTCCATGTTGTGATTTAATTTAAATTTAGTTTAATTTACCAGCCCTAGCCTGAAGTGAGCTTCATTTATTTTCCTGTGAGAAAAAGTGGACCTGTCACGCTAGAAACATCTCAACAATATTAGTGGGCTTTTCTACCAAAGCATCTGAGGAGGGTTTCCAGGGCAGCTTAGGGCTGTGCCCAACACAGACAGGGCAAACTGTGAGCCTAAATCCTCAAGATGTTCTAGAGTGGATGTTAAACAGAATCTAATTCTACTGGGCAAGACCAGCAGGTGAATCTGCATCCTTTGGGAAGGTAAGTCTACAATTGAGAGCACTCTAACACTGTAAGGCACACAGAGCAGGAGCAATATTTGAGGGTTTTCTATTTTGTTTCATAAATTCTTATTTCTGCTAAATGATGTTTTCTTTAGTTCCCTTTATCTTTTGTTGCCATTTAAGACTCTTTATGTTATAAATGTTCTGTTTTTAATCCCACAAAGTGATTTAAATGGCTCTGGTACTCTAGTAGAAACTTGCCTTGCCTATTTTAATACATTTATACTTGAGTAAAGTACATCTTTTGGCTCATTAATTTTAACTGAATCATTTTGTTAGCTGGTCTTTGCATGAGTTAAGTGGAAGTTAACACAACCCTGACCAATCAAAACTTCTACCCAACCATCTATTTAAACTAACAATAAATTATCAGTCACCATGAATCATTTTCTAAGTCTATTGATGAAATTCATTTGAAAGCCTTGAACCTTTCTGCCAATAAAAGCCTTTGACGCGTGAACTGAAATACGCTTAAATGTCAATTGTCTTTACTTGTTGGACTTGAGAAACTCTCTTCCAGTGAGAGATTTCCATTTTAACCTTTAACATTTTAATCAGAGTCTCTCTGGTCTGTTAGAAACCGTTATGTCATGCGCCGTAGCGCTTGAAGTTCACGTCTCCTCATAAGAGAGAGAAACTTTGAGAAGAAGTCAGTGAGAGTCTTACTTTATCTTCGTGGCTTCTCCTCCGGATCAGCGATGAAATCCTCTGCTTCGCCTTCAGTAAGTTTCCCTCAGCGTGAAACTTTTGGAGAGTTTTCTCGCTGCGCTCTTGGATCAGAAATATTTATACGCCTGTCCTGGTATGTAGCCTTCTGCACGGCACTTTAAGCTCATGTACACACTCATACACTCACACCAAAAAACACACCCACTTCTTTCTCGCAGCTCGGCCCACCACGCCCCACCCTCTCTGGCCTGAAGTTTCTCACTCCCACCGACGAGGTTCCGCTCCGCTGAGAGCGATTATGGCGCGCTGCGTAAAAGAGCGCACGTACTGTTTCACTACATGATGAGCAGCACTCTCACCAGAAGTCTTATGAGATACGTTTGTTACGCAACTTGGCCCAACTTTTTCCAAGGAAGAGATTGGAAGCAGACAGACAGTGGATTGCAGGAAAGTGAAAAGATGTGATGAGAGAATGTGTTTATCCAATAAAAGAGTAAATCTGAGGCTTTAACTCCAGACATGTTTACAAGACAGAGAACAAACTTAATAATGAAAACATCCATGATATAAAAAGAATTTTAGTTTAAAAAGTGAAAAATAAGGCCATGGCTGCTTTAGAAATACCCTATATGTGTCAGCCCATGAAGAGATGCATAATTACATAGCCTTAACAACCAAACTCGACCAAACCCACAGTAAGTGTGATTGTATGATTCAAGGGTGAGAAAACCCCAGGGTGTCACTGTCACAGGAGTCACAATGTAGAAAACTTCACAGGAAATTGAACTTCCCCTGCAAACTTTCAGTTCTACATTTAAGAAACCCTCAGAGGGCATTCAGAGCCCAACCAATCCAGCCACATCAAAAGATACATCTGATCACATGCCAAAAAGGCTGACTTCTTATCATGAGAACAGATCTGGGAGACAAACCAAGCATGAGTTTGCTGTTTTATATTGTTGATTTCAGTCTGAGGCACTGATGGACTCAGAGAGGGGGCAGGGAGAGCAAGACAAGGTAAATTCAACATGATATATCGCCCTCCAGTGTGCCTTTCAGTGGGCATTAAAGTGATAAAGTCCCCTCCAGTGTGCCTTTCAGTGGGCAAAACACTCTATAAGTGCTCTCCAGGGTGCAGTTCTATTGGACAAAACTTGAGTGTCCCTAAGGTGCCCCTCCACAGACAATACAAGATAAAGTGCCTTCTAGGGTGCCCTTCCAGTGGGCAATAGATGATGCAGCGGCATCCAGGGTGCTTTTTCATTGGACAAACATGGTAAAGTGTCCTCTAGGGCTGTGATTCTCAACTGGCTTGGTGCCAGGACCCACCTCCACCTCCTTATTAACCAGTTGTGACCTAAATTTTGGATCTTTAGTAACCGTACCCGAATGCTTTTAATGAAAAATGTGGTATCTTGGACTTGAAAAGGAACAAAAGATGTGAGATGAAGATGTTTACTTCGAAATAAAGCACATTATAGACTTTTTGCCACAATTTTTTCCAGGTCAACATTAACAACCCACTGAAAATAGCTTTGCACACACTTCTGGGTCCTGACCCACCAGTTGAGAACCAAGGATCTAGGGTACCCTCAGTGGACAAAGTGCTCTCTACGGTGCTGTGTCATTCGACAAAACTTGGTTCCCTTCCGGCTTGCAATATGTGATAAGTGCCCTTGAGGGTAACATCCCTGTGGGGAATATGTGATAAAGTGGCATCCAGGGTGGTCTTCCATTTGACATAACATAACATAAAGTGCACGGTAGGATTCCCTTCCAATGAATAAAATATGGTGAAGTGCCATTCAATAAATAAAATAAAGTGAACTGCCCTCCTGGCTGCACTTCCAATGAAAAAAACATTGAAAAAGTGTCATTTAGGGTACCCTTCCAATGGCTAAATCACTACATAGTGGCTTCTAGGGTGCAACACTCTTAGAGTGCTCCAAGGTGCTGTTCACTGGACAAAACTTGGTTGACTGCCCTGCAAGGTGCCTTTCCAAAGGGCTAAACAAAGTGAAATGCTTTCTAGGTCACCTGTTCAAAAGACAAAACTGGGTTTGGTGCTTTCTACGGTGCCTTCTAGTTAATAAAAGATAGCAAAATTCCCTCAAAGCTGCCCTTATAATGGGCAAAACATGGTAAGGTGCCCTTAAGGGTAGATCCCCAATGGACGAAGTATTTCTGCAGGCAGGACATGGTGCACCCTTTCAGTGAACAAAATATAGAACTGCCCTCCTGACTGCCCTTCCAACAGAGAAAAAAAAGCCTTTTAGGGTGCCTTTTCAGTCAACAAAACACTATAAAGTGCCCTCTAGGTACGTAATGTCTTCTCAGGGTGCTTTTTCATGAGACTAAATTTGGTTAGGTGCCCTCTTGGGTGCCCTTCCAGTATATAAAACATAGTAAAGTGCCTTCAAAGCCGTCCTTTCAATGGACAAAATCAAGTAAAATGCCTTTAAAGGTGCCAATCCGAACATATTAAACTGCTCTCGGGTGCCCTTTTTGTAGGGAGTGCATGGTAAAGTGCTCTTTTAGTGAACAAAATATAGTGAGCTGCCCTTTTACCTGCCCTTCCCATAGAGAGAGGTGTCTTTCAGGGTGCACTTCAAGTGAACAAAGGACTAAAAAGTGCCCTCTAGGATGCCCTTTCAAAACACTTAAAATGCTCCTATGGGTGCCTTTTCTCAAGACTAAACTTGGTTGGGTAACCTCTAGAGTGCTTTTAGTGAACAAGATAGAATAAACTGCCCTCAAGGATGTGATTCCAGTATACAAAGCACTATAAAATGTCCCTTATAGCCCTTTCAGCACTCTCATCTGTTTATTTAGGTGTCCTTTTTATTTTTTCACCCCTTCCCCTTAAACATCCTGGGTCTGCTACTGGTCTCAGGTGTCTGCTCAGACCCCATTTTGATGAAACCTTTACACTGGGTGATTTCTCTCACTGATTCTCGGTATTTTAAAGTGCCTGCAGCCAATGAGAGCAGAAAGTGAATGACTGTAGTTCTGTGTGTGTGTTTTGGCAACAGTTTATAATGAAGTCATCAGTATGATGATAGTGTTGAACTAAAGCATTGGTACAAATTCAAACTTGCCTTCCTTCGTCAGTCGGCTTCCATTGGTTACATCATGCTGGCTAAATCATCTCTGTTTGCTGTATGCACTTGCGGGATTCTAGTCCACATTTGGACGTAGGATAGTTTCTCTTTAGGGCCCCGATGAGAGTACACTTGACCCCTGGTGCTTTGATCAATGTGAACACAAACGCACGCTTTAAGAAGTGGTCTTGAGGGCAATTCATGTGTTCTTGAGAAGGGTCTGCAGGGGCTTTGAGCTCTAGTGTGGGGTTGTCATCAGAGAATAGAGTTGTAAAGGCAATTCTGAATTTCTCTGTCTCTTCAAATAACACTGCTTTCAGAGAAGATGGTTCTACTTTGCTCTGAGCTGCCCAGCTGCTGTGGAGTTAGGAAGAGGGCCACAGTTGGCGTCTCTTAGATTATAAAAACATCAATATTAGAAGGATGAACTCTATTATCAACTAATCTCATCCCAGATGCCAGCGGTCACTGCTGCTTCTTTCTTTCCCCAGTGGATTTACAAACCAACTACAGTTGCAAGAAAAAAGTATGTGAACCCTTTGGGATTTCTTGGATTTCTGCATAAATTGGTCATAAAATGTATTCTGATCTTCATCTAAGTCATATCAATAGACAAACACAGTCTGCTTAAACTAATACCGCACAAAAATTATGTTTTCATGTTTTTATAGAACAAAACATGTAAACATTCACAGTGCAGTATGTGTATACAGGCACCCACCTGTTTGGAAAGCAATGCTTGAATTTGAAAAAAAAAAAGGAAAAAAGTTAGTATTTCTGATTGACTATCAGTCAATAGTCTATTTGTGTTAGTTTAGTTTGTATTAAATGCATATCGGATGAGGGTTGGTTGCAAAGACTCTTTCCATCTTTTCTAACCACATCTATGAAAGCTGTCACCAGTTGACACGGCCACTATTTAAACCATTACACCAGGAGTGTCACATCTGAGCATGAATGAAAGCGTTGAATAAACATTTGGAGGAGGTTCTTTAGCTGAGTTTTTAGCATTAGAAGCTAATGTGGCTCGCTAGCTGGGCTTTTCGCATTAGCAGCTAATGTGGCTCATTAGCTAAGTTTTTACCATTATCAGTGAATGTGGCTTGTCAGCTGAGCTTTTAGCATTAGCAGCTTATGTGGCCTGTTACCTGCGTTTTGAGCACTGGAAGCTAATGTAGCTCATTAGCTGACTTTTAAAAATTTGCGCCAATTTGGCTTGTAAACTGAGTTTTTAGCATTAGCATTGGCACCTAATGTGGCCCGTAAGCTGGTGTTTTAACAGCTAAAGTAGTTTGTTAGCTGAATTTTTAGCATTAGCAGCTAGTGTGGCTTGTTAGCTGAGTTTTAGAATTAGCAGCTAAAGTAGTTCGCAGGTGTGGCCCGTTAGCTGAGCTTTGAGAATCAGTAGCTAATGTGACTCTTTAGCTGGGTTTTTAGAATTAGCAGCTTTTGTTGCTCTGAGCTTAGCTGTTAGCATAACCAACTAATATAATGTGTACATGGTTGCGACTAACATACCAATGTATTATCTGCACTATCTTTGGAGCAGCAAGTTACTCTTGTTCTCCTTAAAGAATAGTTTTTAGACTTTAGGTCTCTGAACACTGAATGTTTTTTTTTTAATTAATTAATTAATTTATTTATTTATTTGTTTGGACGCATTTTTTTGGGTCCGTAATCCAGTGAAAAACATCACACACTCATACTTTGAACAATGAGTCTGACATGTTTTATTTGTTTTAACTGTGAAAATTCACAGAGCGTGTCAAATGCTTTTGCACTGCAAAGAGAAAAAAGGAGTGAAGATGATTCTGTGCCTCTTTCACTCCTTGAAAAAACACACTGGATCCATCCAGTCTGACAGAGAGCATCACACAGCAACAGCTCATGCATCGGAAAATGCTGTGTCAAGCTGGAAAGATGGAGAGCGACTTTTCAATTCACTCTCAGTTTCGTGGCTGAGCACAAAATTTGTACACTTAATGTTTGAAGCAGTGCACAGGGGACGGGGACGGGGGGAGAGAGAGAGAGGTGGGACAGCAGTCACAGCTCTGAGTAATCAATCACTAAATGACTTGGACAGACACAAAAAATAAAATAATGAAAAAATAAAAAGAACCTGTTATGAAAAGAATTAATGATGGACCAAAGTTTTTGCACCAGTATGCAAATATGATTAATACAACATCCTTTTTCTATTTTAGTAATGTAGCATTCTTCAGGAACGAGTCATACGCCTGAGTTTACATCATACATAGGCTACACCCAGGGAAAAAACTAGTAGAACATCAGCCAACAACTGCTGACTAACACGGCCAATAAAGATAACAGGATCTATCATCATTTCATGTCAAAGACGGGTTTTAACAAGTGACCATTTTAACTGGTGACTCTACGTCTGAGTTAATAACAGATAATGAAATCTTGAACAGCCTCCATGTTCAGGGTAAATCAAGTTCATACCTTCAAAGCATGAATTAGACATAACAGAAAATGTTCAGTGTTTTAACAGTGTTGTAACTATGAAAACCATTGACACTTTCCATCTGATAAGTCACCAGTTAACACGGTGACTTGTTAAACCATAACACCTGCTCATCTACAGCACTGTCAACAATGAAGGCTTTAGATTTGTGTTCATTTTTTTACAAGTTTTGGATAAATACATGACCTGCTAAAGTTCACACATTTTATTCATAACAAACTATTTTGCAATATTAGAACAAGCTATTGTCTCTTTGTTTCAGGTTTTACTTTATTGGTACATTACTGGTAATGTCCCGTCTAATTATGAGACACTGAAAGATTCACATCTGTACTATCCATTATTAATGTTAATTTAAAGTTAGTTCTGTTGCCTCTGCTCGTGTCTCCATGTTTGTAGTTTACATCCCACACATCAGGTAGTTGAATATGGCTGAGCTCTCTTGTGTGCCCCCTTGTGGTGTCTTCCATTAACACACGGTGCGTATAGTCAAGTGGCAGTGGGTTGCATACACAAACAGGAAGTGAAACAGCATCGCTAGCCATAGTGCTTTTACAAAAAACACCTGAAAACTTCCTGAATTAACTGGTGGAGAGCTGCCCATGTGACCACACATGCCACAGTTTTCTCCCTGACATAACCCAAACTTTTCATGTGAGGACCAGGTGAGCCATTTAAGATCACAGAGGAAAATAATAAGGAAAATTCCCACCTGATTCGGAGGGGATGATGACAGTATACCCTGCTACTTTCACATGACTCATGAGATTTCTGCCAAGCATAAAAAAAAAAAACGCTTCATCCTCTCTTCTGCTTCTTCTGTTGACTCTGTGATCATGTCTAACTACATGCAGCATTGATATAAACAGTCACCATAGCAACAAACTCTGTTCCTTCATCACTTCCCTGTCATTCTTCCTTTACATCATGCTGTGCCTTCTTACCCCACCCCAGTCCATCAGGGAGCGTCAGTGAGGCGCATCTGAGTAGGTCCAAAGGTCAGAACTGAAGTGCTGAAAATGTGGGTAAGTTTGTTGCTCCTTTTACTTGAAAGAAATTACAAAGAGTCCTTCAGCTGAATGAGCTGAATCTCAGTGGATAAATGACCAGGCTGCAGGCACACCAGGCCTAGAAGTCAAACATAATACATGCGTGATTGTCCTCAGTTTTGACTAATATTATGTTAGTTTGTCCTGTTTTTTTCTTGTTTTTTGAATGAGGTATTTTATGTTGTATGAATGGCTACCCATGGTGTGTTGTATACTTTCTTAACTGTCCTGCTGCCTATTTTGAATAGGACTCTCTTAATAATTTTCTTAGTTTTTTTATGAATCTCAAATTTGGTACACTATGTCAAAAAGAAGAAGAAGAGGTGAATTATTTTCTTTGACATCCCACGCATACATACATGTTATAGTTGTTAGACCGGCAAATCCATCTTGCAAAGCTCCCATCTGAACAGTTTGGGCCCAGTTTGAAAGTGACAGGACCAATCAGTGTGGGCAGTACTTTCTGGCACGGCAGAGTCGTGACGTTTCTTCGTTAAAAGACGAACAAAGAACAACATTGAGTTGTGTTCTTTTCAAAAATGACAGAAGTCATGTACTGACATATCTACAGTCGCCATGGTTCGCGTTATGCAGCTCTTGTCGGTTTACTTGTCAGTATCGGTGCACCTTGGTTTGGGGCTACGATGTCATGTTTTTTGTTGCTCTGATTGGCCCGTAAAGATGTGACAGACAGAATGTTCATCCAATCACCCTCCGAGTTTTTTATCAAAGGCTCTGCCCTTTCCCAAATGCTTTCTATCTATGTCAAAGTGCTTCGTCATGCAAAAACCCCCACTAGAAAATCACAGGAACCCAGACATCCTAAGGCATCCTGAGAACTAAGACATTACATCATAAGAACCCATGACTACCAAGCCAACACAGGAACCCAACCACAAAATCAAAAACCACAAGGACTTAAGTTTTAAGAAGTAACTAAAGAGAAGCTATAAGAACTAAAAACATTCAGAGAGTTAAAATGATAATGGAAAAAAGGACAAGTATGAGGAAGGAAAGCACTAACAGTGAAACAAGCATCAAACGAACTAAAGTAAAAACCATTTAGATCAGCCTAAGTAATATGTAAAGATTGTGGTTAATATGAAATTAAAACAATAAAAAGAGTGTGTTCTCTACACACTTAAAATAGCCGGGTTAAAAAAACAACTATTTTGGGTTAATTTGGAAACCCAGCTGGGTCCATAAGGGACCAGCTCAACAAGGTTGGGTTATGTTTATCACCCAAAAATTGAAATGAATTATTTATAAATGTAAAAGAATAAGAAATGAATATACGACAGGGCTTCATGGTGGTAGCTGGCTGAGCAAGTCAACCCAGACATCCCAGCGATGCTTTCCAACTTCTTCTGGGGGATCCTGAGGCGTTCCCAAGCAAGACAGGATGTATAATCACTCCAGTGCATTATGGGACTTCCCAAAGGTCTCCTTCCAGCCAGACATGGCCAGAGAGAAGAGACAAATGCAGAGGATACACCCTGAGTTTAAAGTCTGTATTGCCTTCTATATTGTTGGTTAATCCCTTCCACAGTCAGGGATTGACTAACGTGATAGTCGGCTTCAATCATGGTGCAGATGTGTTTTACATAGAGACAACAATTATTCGCTGGAACCATGAGCAAAGGAATCCCAACACTGATCACTGTACAACACAAAACACTGTATACTCTAATCCTCTTAGTTTGTATTTAATAATGCTTTTATTTTTTTGATTTTATTGATTTGTTTTGTGCTGTGAGCTTTGGTATTTGATTTTTTATAAAGTACTTACACCTGTGGGATATTATTAAGGCCTACATAAATAAAGTACATATACATTTACTATAGGAAGTGACATCATGGTAATCATGTGACCACAAGAGGTCAATAATGTGTTAGCCAAATGGCATTTTTGTGTTTGCTGCTCCAGACCCAGTGGTTTGATTTTAAGTTTAGCAGCTCAAGAAATAAAGGGGAAAAAAATAAAAGTTGTAAGAACAGTTTGTTTGAAATAAGAGGAACCAAACTTTGAAGATAAATCCCTCTTTGAAAAAAAAGTAGTGTAACCTAAAGAAATGGTTTTGTATATTGCCTCTGGTACCATTTGTAAAACCTGATTTTTTCTGTAAAAATTGTACAGCTTGCATCCATACATTACGTTTTGTCATGACTATTTGTATTTTGAAAAATGCTTTCCATTTACGAATCTGATTGTTGATGCTGCTGGCTTGACAGCAGCATGATAAATGGCTCGGACAGCACTTGCAGCTTCTGCAGAGCGGTGGGCGTGAGAGGAAACACAAAGGTGACTCGGGTTCGCCGAGTATCTGAGTATAACAGATGGGACTGGATCCTGGCTCTCTGGCTGTTCGTGGGAAACCAAACAGCCAGCGGCCGGCCAAAGGAAACTTCCTGACTTTGGGAGATGGGATTGAAGAGAAATGTGCCCCTTTTATTGTATAAGTGTCTCAGAGAGAAGTAAAGAATTTAATAAAAGAAATCAATTGCAGTTATTCATTGTATGTGGGTGAAATCGGGGAAGCAGTCTTCTGCTAACATTACAGTACAGAAGGATTGCCCCTGCACCAAGGAGTGTCAGCAGAGTATTTTTGGTATGCACTGTATTGACACGTCTCTGTTAAATAATAACCCAGTCACTCTTACCTTTCCTGTGACTTATGTGGATCAAAAAAGAACAGAGCTACAACAAACACAAACAAGCAGCTTTTAATGAAAATTAGAGCTATGTTTGTGTGCTTTCACACATGAGTCTAACTCTTGAATAATCCCCAAATTCTCCAGGATGAGCCTCATGTAAAAATGCAAATGGACATTTTTTTTCTTACCTGGGTATCTTGAAAACTTCAGGCTGAGTCAATGTAAGAACTCTGTGAGAAATATTCAGAACAAACTGAATAAAACACCAATGAAGAAAGTTTACACCTGACCACCCTGGTAAAAATTCTGGGTTTTTACTGCCTATGACTGATTTGTGGGGGTCAATAGTAAATGGATTGAGCTTCATTTTTCATGAAGAAAAGTTCTCTGCTATGTTCTTTTTAACATTAACAGTGACTGAATCCTACCTGCCCATCTTTAACTGCTTGTGCTTGGTAGTGGTAGTAATCCAAATAATTGAACTCAGGTGTTCCAATCACTTCCATGCCCACAGGTGTATAAAATCAAGCACCTAGGCATGCAGACTGTTTCTACAAACATTTGTGAAAGAATGGCTCGCTCTCAGGAGCTCAGTGAACTCCAGCGTGGTACTGTGATAGGATGCCACTTGTGCAACAAGTCCAGTCGTGAAATTTTCTCGCTCTTAAATATTCCACGGTCAACTGTCAGTGGTATTATAACAAAGTGGAAGCGATTGGGAATTACAGCAACTCAGCCACGAAGTGGTAGGCCACGTAAAATGATGGAGCAGGGTCAGCGGATGCTGAGGCGTTAAGTGCACGGAGGTCGCCAACTTTCTGCAGTCAATGGCTACAGACCTTCAAACTTCATGTGGCCTTCAGATTAGCTCAAGAACAGTGCGTAGAGAGCTTCATGGATTGGGTTTCCATGGCCGAGCATGAGAGAGTTTGGTGTGGATGAACTTGACTGGCCTGCACAGAGTCCTGACCTCAACCTGATAGAACACCTTTGGGATGAATTAGAGCAGAGACTGAGAGCCAGGCCTTCTCGTCCAACATCAGTGTGTGACCTCACAAATGCTCTTCAGGAAGAATGGTCAAAAATTCCCATAACGCACTCTTAAACCTTGTGGAAAGCCTTCCCAGAAGAGTTGAAGCTGTTATAGCTGCAAAGCGTGGACTGATGTCATTTTAAACCCTATGGATTAAGAATGGGATGTCACTGAAGTTCATATGCGAGTCAAGGCAGGTGAGCGAATACTTCTGGCAATATAGTGTACTTGTTATCCCTGCCTCTGCTTTGGCCGACTCCAACTCTGTAACAGTGGTGGTCTTATGTCAGCATTCACTGTTTGACTGAATCATTCGTGACACACAACCAAAACTTCAGATTTAATATGATCATACTGCTGTCTGATAGTTGCAAATGACCTGAGTTCCACTGATGAGTGAAATCAGGACAGACCAGGAGTACGACTTTGTCTGTACCTACTAATAACAAAAGTTTAACCCTTCCCCCCCTTATAGTCAAATAAATTCTAGCCTTTTTTAAAATAAAATGCTGTTCTTATCGCCCCACCAAAAATATGATTGTGTTCATTTTCTGCAATCTAGAGGCCCATAAATCATTAATCAAAAGACTTTCCTTTAACTTCTTTTTGGTGAAATTCTCTCATTTGGATGATAAGCATGGATTACTGTTTGCTTGTTGACTGCTAAATGAGGGAAGGAGAGAGAGAGTCAATGGGGAAAGAGTGGCATGTGGCACTGTCACTGTAGTTTAATATTTGCTCTATCTTCACCTCCACCTGATGCATTTACATCAAGCTGCAAATTTGTAACAACATTGGCACATTAAATTTTTAGTCAGATTTTTTTTTCTTGCCTATTTTGCCCAACTTAATGTTCATCGTTCTCACTTCATTATCATGTTGACTGTTTTAGGTTGCAGGAATTAGTTATTAAGATACATATAGAACCACGGTTACTGTCGCATCTCCAGTCAGAAAGTTGTTCTAAAAGCGACTTTCCATTTCTACAGGGTCCAAGTCCACAGCATTGACACAATTTTGCTCTGATAGTTTGCTGTTCATTTGCATCCTGTTTTGATGTGATGTTGATATAGTGCTGACATAAACCTATTAGAAAGGGTGTGATTTGCCCCAGGGTATAAAGATGGACTCTACGCCCACCTAGAAGGATGTTGAAATTAGGGTCAGTCTCCTATATGAGCCTTCTAACTCAGGAAGATTTCAGGGACAGTCTGCCTGAAAGTTTCCATGGGATTTTCAGGAGTCCGTGTGTGAAAACGTCAAAAAGAGACAGCATGGGGAAACAGCTCTGTCTGAGGATAAACGGGCCTATCAGCACTCCTCCAGATCAACTCTGGAGCTGTAGAGCATCCTGACAGGAAACATCAGTATCTAATTTTGCAGCAGCTCAGCTCAGATCGGGGGTGGGGGAGGTGTCAGATGAATGCGCCACCGCGGAATTTAGCAAGTTTTAGGTAAAAATGGGCTGCAAATCAATATTGGCTCAAATGTACACACTATCAACAATTTTGGAAGCTACTTTATACCCAGAAAGCCTCAGTGTTTTTGTCACTATTTTGCAATGCAAGAGCAGTAGCCAAAGCCTGCTTTGCAAAATAGTGACAAAAACACAGAGGCTTTCTGGGTAAAAAATACAATTCTTCAAGAGCTTATAATATGTAGTATATACGTTTCAGCCAACATTGCTTTGCATTCCACTTTTACTAGAAACTTGCTAAATTCCACTGAGAAACCGTACCCATCTGTTGCACTGAATAGCCTAGCTTCTTGGCAGGTACAAGCAGCGAGTCCTTCTTAAAGGAGTAATGCTCGCTGAAATCACTGGAGGCTAATGCAACTACTACTGCTAGGTACCTCATACAACTCAACTTCAAAAATACTGAAAGTTCCCTTCTATATGTGAAAGTTAAGACTTTATTTTGGCACTTTTTGCTTCTCACTGAATGACAACCGGCCTTTAATAATACAATAAACATAAAGAATATTTATGGGGTGAGCTATAAAATTCAGGAAGGGGTGGTATTCTTCAAATCAAGCCAAATTACAATAATAAAATGTTTTCAAGCTTTGGTTTTTATACTAATGTTTCAAAAATATAAATTGTCTATAGGTTCTTTGCAGATGAAGTCATGCTGCAGCAGAGAACTTCAACTGGGGGGCAAGAAGTTCTTTCTGCGTAGAGAAATGCCACCAAAAAGGCCACGTATTCAACTATTTCCCTCCCTGCTTTCAGTGTTTTACTTGAGCTAATACATGGCTTGTCCTGCTTTGATTTCACCTTCACCACACCACACAATAAACAAAGCTCACTCTGCTCTGGAAACTCTGCATCCCCTAAACAGCAGCCCTAAAATCCCCTGGAGACAGTCGGTATCACTGGTGACACAAGCGGCTCCTAAAGACTGTCGGTGGTGTTACAGACACTGCCAACAGCTCAAAGAGACACTAGCATGTGCCAAAAAGGGCAAAAAAAAAAAAGGCAGTCATTTTCACCAGGGCTGGAGACACACCCAGCCAAAAAACAAGAACAAGGACAGTCATCCTCTTCTCAGCCTCTGATTGGCAGCTGAGGCAGCTAAAATTCCTTCGGCACATCTTGGCAACATCACTTTGGCCAGACGTGATCATCACCTCTGAGATGACCAAACAGCTGGAACTTGTTGTTCCATGGGATGAGCGCACTGAGGATGCAAACAAGGAAAGAGAGGCAAAATACCAGGATTTGGTGGAGGAGTGCCAGGAAAGAAGCTGGAAAACAGTCAATGAACCCATAGAAGTTGACTGTTGTGGATTTGTTCTAGACCAGCTGGTCATCGTAGGAGCAGCAGAGAAGAGGGCCATCCAGTTCATGAATGACACCGCGAGGAAAACCTCTGGATGGCTTTGGGTGAAGAGGGAAGATCCACGGGTGGCTGCTACTGGGATGCAAGTTGGGTCCTAATTTTGATGACTAAAATGTTACTAAAAATGTTTATCAACCACCTTTTTACATGAAATAGGCAAGATAAGACTAGATCTTTGAAATTAAAAATTCTGACAACTCATGGAGACTAAAATGAGAATAAATGTTAGTGTTGAACTGTGAGGCATTCAAAATCAATGATGTTTTTCCACACGACATAGTGTTAATTTTGACAGATATTTCAAATTCAGTTGTAGTCTTTGTCTTTAGATCAAAATGTTCCAGAAATTAAGTTACTTTTTGTCATTTACATTCTTTTGAGTTGTAGTGTTAGCCAACAAAAAATAATAAACAATTTAGTTCAGATTTTAGTTAAAAAACCCGACATTCTAGCCCAAATATTATTTGTTTTCAACTTGTTTAACCATCCAAATTGTGACATAAACATAAATTCAAAACACTCACATTAATGAGCTAGCAATACTTTAATTGATTTAAGATACAGTGATAAAAATGTTGACATACTATATACACCCAGAGGAGAAATTTTAGTCATAGTTTTTGTAGACAGAATTAACACTGACCATGCTTTAATATGTACTCAAGGTATGTTTGTCCCTGTGTATTTCAAAATAAGATAAGATAAGATAAGATAAAACAAGATAAGACTTTAAGGGAATTTCTGGAAGCATCTCAACAAAGAAAGAGAAGAGGGTAAAAATACAATAGAACTGAATAAGAATTAGCAACATACATAAACTAATACAATTCAATGCAATTAAATTAAATGAAAACTTAAAGGACAGGAGATAAATAAAATTAACATTCTGTGCAGTCAATAGCAATTAAAGTGACACATGTCAGGGTAAAGTGACATGTGCCACTTATTAGCAGCCAGTGTTGTGCACAGCAATGGTATGACATGAATATGGGATAGTGCAAAAATGGTCCAATAAGAATGGGATGTTATATGTGCAGTCTAGATGAACAGGCAATATATAGAAAATGTAAGATATATACAAATAATTATATTAATATCAATGATGAATATTTCTGGGATAATAGAAAAGCACAAATGTTATAATATAATATAATATAATATAATATAATATAATATAATATAATATAATATAATATAATATAATACATTTTATTATAATAGAATATAATAGAATAGAATACAGCATAATATGATATATAATATGATATATAATATAATATATTATAATTTATTATAATAAATATAATATAACGTAATAAAATATAACACATTTTATTAGAATAGAACAGAATAGAATACAGCACAATATGATATAACATGATATGATATAATATAATTAGTTTAATTTGATATTTAATATAATATTATATAATCTTATATAATAATATAATATAATATAATATAATATAATATAATATAATACATTTTATTATAATAGAATATAATAGAATAGAATACAGCATAATATGATATATAATATGATATATAATATGATATATAATATAATATATTATAATTTATTATAATAAATATAATATAACGTAATAAAATATAACACATTTTATTAGAATAGAACAGAATAGAATACAGCACAATATGATATAACATGATAATCTTATATAATAATATAATATAATATAATATAATATAATATAATATAGCATAATATGATATATAACATAATATAATATAATATAACATAATATAATATAACAAAAAAGTGCTAAAGTATGGCAGAAACTGATTGGGGTTTTTTTTTTTTTTTTTATTTTGTTTTTTTTGCAAAATCAGACTGTGCAGACCCTATCTGCTGTTGTCAAGTCTGATGGCACTGAGTACAAAGGAGTGTCTAAAGTTTTTTTCAGTTTCGCACCTGGGTGGGATGAGGTGATGGCTGAATGAGCCTTCTGCCACATTTTGCCTTGGAGAGGCTGAGAGGGGTGGATGTGATTTTGTCCTTCCCCCTCCTCACAGCCACAATCTCCAGACTGTCCACAGAGCGGGCCATCTTCACCAGTTTGCAGAGTTTTCTTCCTGGTAGAGGAAGTATCCCACAGTAGTGGTCTGCAAGAGTGGGCACATGAGAGCTGTGGTCTGCAGATAGATTGTCTTTATGGGGGGTATGGAGCATGATATGAAAAGGATACTGAAGAAACAGCAGAAAAGCAACAGACTTTGTCTAAATCAATGCTATTTATTTCACATATATTACTGATGGATAAATGGATAAGACATACTGGGAAGACAAAAATAAGGATGAAGCAGCTTGAAGACTGCACCAATCATGCAGCACTTACAGGATAAAAATCTTTTATTTTTCCAAAAACGTTTCATGCTTCTGAATTCATCGCTCCCCCTGACTCTTTTCCACTGCTTAGAGCCTTTCAAAAATTTTAGATAAAGTCAGGGAGAAAAATGATCTGTTTGCATTCAAATATGAAGCTAACCCTGACAATTTCTGGTAGTTTTCATAGATTATAGCGGCAGATCATATTTGATGGATAAATGAACAAGGCCTTAATCTACTGAGCTCAGCCTTTGCAAAAAAAAAAGTGTCTTTTGTATTGTTTTGAACAGGTGCTTTTACATCAAATTGATGTTATATTGCATAAATGTTTAAGTCAGGGCATTTGCATTATTGTTTGAGACACTGGTGTAACCTTTTAACCTTTTTCAGCACAGAAAAATGAGATTATTTTCACACTGTGTCAAAACAACAACGTGGGAGAAGAAAAAACAGACAACTTTAAGGGGAATGAAGAATTTATACCAACTTGGTTAGGTCTAAACAATTGTTCATTCCTATATTAGCAGCTGCGTCTGTGCCTCGTGTAATTCATTACAGTGTTCAGCATATGACATCAGTAGCCGTGTGTGCGTTCAACAATGGCGTGATGAAATGCGTCTGTGTATGACAGCGTGATACTGAAGCCTTAATTGATTGCATTTGCAGTGTTCATTCACAGTTTGCTGTGCTGAGGCTGATTCATGCGCTGCAGTTGCTCTGGAGATGAACACAAACAGACAGGAGCTCTGCTGCTCAACAAATGATTTATCTGTTGCTCTGCCTCCCTGTTTAAACCCCATGATCCAGCTTTCCAAAGAAATCTGGAGAATGTCAGAGTCAGTTGCTCCTCTGGGTTTTAATGCAGGCGATGTGTTTTCCAAACATATAATACATTCTGTTCTGACCTTCGACTGAATAATTTACCCAGAGACCAGCAGAGATTTGGATGAATCTATCACAACAATGTCTTTTCTGTGTAAGCATTATCATTATGGTTGTCAGAGTTCCCCATACTCGTATTCTTTTTTTGCCACTTGTAAAATTAAATATTCTGTTATTTAAATAGTCAGTAACATCCAAAGAGAGATAAAACTTAATATTTAGTTGCAAATCCTTTGCTTGCAATAACTGAATCAAGCTTGTGGCCCACTGACACCACCAAACTTCTTTTATGTTCTTCTTTTGTGATGCTTTTTCAAGCTTTTACTGCAGCATCTATTAGTTGATCTTTGTTTTTGGGTGCCTATTCTCTTCAATCTCCTCTTTAGCAGGTAAAATGCATGCTCTATAGGGTTTAAGTCTGCAGATTGGCTTGGCCAGTCTAAAACCTGCAACTTCTTGCCCCTGATGAACTCCTTTGTTGTTTTGGCAGTGTGTTTTTTTATTTTCTTATTTTTTTATTTAACCTTTATTTAACAAGACAATTCCCATTGAGGTCGAGATCTCATTAACAAGGGCGACCTGGCCAAGAGGTCAGCAGCACATGTCATGATAAAAAAGTTTTTGGGTCAATATCTGCATGATGAAGGATCTCCATATCAGTTTAGTTGCATCTTTCTTGAAACTGGCAGAAAAAAATGTTTCTGTAGACTTCTGAGTTCATTTTGCTGCTGCCATCATGTGTTATATCATAAATAAAGATTAACGAGCCCGTCCCAGAAGAGGCCATGCAAGCCCAAGTCATGACATTACCTCCACTGTGTTTCACAAATGAGTTTGTATGTTTGGGATCATGAGAAGATCCTTTCTTTCTCCAAACTTTAGCCTTTCCATCACTTTGGTAAAGTCTTTATCTCATCAGTCCAATAAATTTTATCCCAAGATTTTTGAGACTCATCTCTGTACTTTTTGGCAAATTCCAGCCTGGCCTTCCTGTTCTTCTTGCTAATGAGTGGTTTGCATCTTCTGGTGTAGCCTCTTTACTTTTGTTCATGAAGTCTTATGTGATCAGTAGATGGTGATACCTTCACTCTGGTGCGCTGGAGGTTGTTGCTGATGTCACTAACAGTAGATGGTGATACCTTCATTCCTGTCCTTTTGGAAGTTGTTGCTCATGTCACTCATAGTAGATGGTGATACCCTCACTCCTGTCCTCTGGAGGTCGTTGCTGTCACTAACAGTAGATGGTGATACCTTCACTCCTGTGCTCTGGAGGTTGTTGCTGATGTCACTAACAGTAGATGGTCATACCTTCACTCCTGTGATCTGGAAGTTGTTGCTGATGTCACTAACAGTAGATGGTCATACCTTTATTCCTGTCCTTTTGGAGGTTGTTGCTGATGTCACTAACAGTAGATGGTGATACCTTCACTCCTGTGATCTGGAAGTTGTTGCTGATGTCACTAACAGTAGATGGTCATACCTTTATTCCTGTCCTTTTGGAGGTTGTTGCTGATGTCACTAACAGTAGATGGTGATACCTTCACTCCTGTGATCTGGAAGTTGTTGCTGATGTCACTAACAGTAGATGGTCATACCTTTATTCCTGTCCTTTTGGAGGTTGTTGCTGATGTCACTAACTGTAGATGTGTAGATGGTGATACCTTCACTCCTGTCCTCTGGAGGTTGTTGCTGATGTCACTAACAGTTGTTTTAAGGTCTTTCTTTACAGCTCTCACAATGTTTCTACCGTCTACTGTTACTGTTTTTCTTGGTCTTGCTGTGTGACTTCTGTTCGTCAGTACACCAGTGATTTCTTTCTTCTTTTAGGAAATTCCAAATGGTTGTACTGACTATGGCCAATGTTTGATCAATGGCTCTGATTGATTTTCCATCTTCTCTCAGCTTCACAATTTCTTGTTTTTCACCCATAGACAGCTCTCTGGTTTTCATGTTGGTCACACCTCTAACTATAAATGCAATCTGCACAGGCAAAACCCAAATCTGAAACTGAGTGTAGACATTTATTACCGTTCATTATCAGCAACTCCTGCTGCTCTGGGATGGTTATCATCCAATCAAAACAATCACAAAACTTTGTGAAAAGCTCGTTTCAGTTCATACCAGCTAAAATCAAAATGTAGTTGCAACCAAAAAACAATTGAAAAGGATTTAAGGTCATATTGATAAGGACTTAGATTGTTAAGGAGTGGCAGTTACACCAATAAAAATTAATGTTCCTTATCCCTAATTAGGTTTGTTGGCTCCTGGACTGCTCGTCTGCTCTGTGACATGGGATGCATAGGACCTTGTCATTGAAGAGCAATGAAAGAGCTGGCTAAGGAGGCAGGAAAAGGCAGCTTCTGGTGGTGGCTGAGGACGAAGGAGAAGAGTTAGGGGCTGAATAAAACTTCAGGCATCAGCAGAGCGATGGCAGGGTTTCCATGCATCCCTTAAGATCACCTTAAGTCACAGGTGGAACTGTAACTGGGTGGATAACTTCACTCATGGTGCAACTTTGTCTAACATCAAAAACAACAACAATCCATGAGAAACATAAGCAAAAGAACCCCAGCAGGGATCCCTGTACAAGAGTAAACGTCCAGCACAGATAGACATGTATAGAACATGTGAAAACACTCTGCCCAAGGGCATGATGGGAAACTCAACAGTGGACGGGGCTTAGATCAGTTGATGCTTTTCAGAGTTGAATGAACACTGGTGGATCAGCACCAAATAACTCAAACACTAAAGACCATTTCCTTTTAAAGTGTGAAAGTATTATACTCAAGTAAAAGTGTAGTCACTCTGGTTAAAACTTAATGAAGTAAAATTAGAAATTCTGATTTTAATATGTGATTAAAAAGTACAAGTACACAAAGAAAGTATCTGAGTTAAGGTAACTTAAAAAAAAACTTATAAGAAAACCAGTATTGGAATTTGGTGCTACGTAAGGGTGAATGTAGCGACTTATTGATTAGAATTATCCAGTCTTGGGGCTGCACACTGGATAGCGCTGTCACCTCACAGCGAGACGATTTGAATCCCCGTTTGACAGCATCTTTTCTGTGTCCAGAGTCTGCATGTTCTCCCTGTGCTTTTCTGGCTTTTTCAGCTCCTTCCCACAGACTAAAAACATGGTTGTTAGGTTGCCTGGTGACTCTAAAATGCCTGTAGGTGTGATTGTTAGAGTGGCTGCTTGTTTGTCTCTATTTGTCAGTCCTGTGACTGACTGGCAACCAGTTCAGCATGTACCTTACCTCCTCTTTCTCTCTGACTAGTGGAAAGTATTGCATTATGCTGCGTTTCCATACCGATCAGAAATGACAACAGCTCAACTTGAATCATGTCTGATTCATTTAAGTTCATGCCCCAACATGGACTGTAACCTGGCTACGTCACTTTTATGGGGAAGTATGATGCTGTCATTATTGCAAACAGGACAGTAGAGTTTTATTTCACAAGTCTACTTTAATTTGAATCTTTCTCTAAAATGCAACAGCACAGGGATTAAGTAGCACATAAAACTTGGTTGCTTTGGATTTTTACTTTTCTAAACTTGCTGAGATCGTCTGGTTTGGTTTTTAAAACTCTGCTTATGGGGCTGTTTCGAGTTTAAACAAAGCATGTACCTCAGACCTGAACAATAAAAACCCTCAGGAAGTGAAAACACGAAGGAGCACAGATCATCTATTATAAGATAGTGCAGGAAAAACAACATTATGCTCAAAATAAGCCCCAAAGAGATACTGCTTGGAATGAAGGTATTTCTGCTTGGTTTATTTGGACCAAATTCTTCACATACCTGCTGGAAAATGTGAATTTATAAAATAAAACATACTTCTGTAAGCAACAATACACAAACTCTGAAAACTCAGCTATTTTCTGGCACTTAAAGTAGGCTTTAACCTTAAAATAAAACATTAAAAGTATCATGACAGCATGTGCTGGGATTAAAGGTATGCTTAAAATTGGATCAGGTTATTTTTTTTTAGACACACCCTCCCGGCGCCGCTCTGCTTTGTGTTTGGGAAGGTCTGCCATGTCAAAAGTTCAGATAAAGGCCTGAGTCACTGCGGCTGAAGTCAAGTTGTGGATCTTTTTTTGACTGACTCACATGTCTAGGCTCCAGCCCACACCTCTGATCTTCACCACCCACAGAGAGGATTTTGTGAGTGTGTCTAAACTCTTTCACCAGCAGAGTTACCACACTGCCCTCTGCTGGGAATGGGCAATCAAGGTGCACCAAATGGGTGCATATGACCATATCCTGCTGTAAAATGATGATTGAAAATTAGTATTGATATATGCAAATACTTATTCATTAAATGTTGCAGATACCCCAGAGTATACTGGTGTAATTAGTTTTCTATTTCTGTATTTTTCAAAGTGGGGGTCCTGACCCTCAGGTTGGGGATGGGTGTGGGGGTCACCAGGGGAGTTGAGGGAGAGTCATGGAAACTTAAGAAAAGGAAAAATGTGTGCTTAAAGTCCTTACCAAAGTGCACTGGCCACATTCTGTTAGTTCCAAAACTAACAAACACAGCCAAAACATTTAAATCACTTTTTTTTAATCATTCATCTTGATATCAAAACCAGTGTCATAGCTGAATTAATGCTTAGACATTCTCCTGAGCTGATTGCTTCATGATTATGAGAATTAATCAGTGCCTTTGGAGAAATTTAGGTACAGGGTAAGGGTTTACATTTAAAGAGATGATCATTAGACAAGAAAATTCAGGTGACATTGCAGATACCTGAACAGAGAAGGGTTTGGCTCGGACTGTACATTGCTGATGGCTGCTGTCACAAACTGCTCATCTTCGACATCGTTAATCTCAGACATATATCCAGTTTTAGAGTTCTTTCTAATTCAACTTTATTTATCAGCAAAGTCTGGCAGTTACATTCGTAAAACAACCACATTGCAAACATTACAGACTACACAACTTTACAAAGAAAATAAAATAGAAAAAAGGTCACTGGTCTAGTCAGGGGCTGAATTATGCATGAATCAGTTTTTGAAGTAGTTATACAATAAGTGGCTTGCTTTAACTTTATTAGCTAAAGGCTAACATAGCTATGTAATTAGTTTAAGCACATAAGCCAGTGTAGCTAAATTAGCTTTAGCATTGTGGGCTAGCAAATGGAGCTAAAGCTTATGCTAACTGCTTTATTTTTTGTTGTTGTTGTTTGTTTGTCTGATAAATGTAGCTACATCGATCACATAGATACCTTGCTTACATTGTTGCTTTGTGAGCTTAGCTTTAGCTGTGTGAGCTACATAGCTCTGCTAGCTATGTTGCTCCGCTGGCTACATGATTACATTATCTATAGTTAAGTTACCTTTAGCAACGCGAGCTTTAGCAAAAGTAGCTAAAGCTAACCTAGCTACGCAGATAATATAGAGACATAGCTTACATTGTTACCAAATGACCTTAGCTTCAGCTGTGTGAACCATGTAGCCCCACTAGCTATGTTGCTCCACTAGCTATGTAGCTCCTTTATCTACAGCTAAGTTTTAGCAACGTGAGCCTTAGTAAATGTAGCTAAAGCTGAATAACTAATGTAGATGTGTAGCTAATGTAGATTACATTGCTGCTTTGTGAGCTTAGCTGCATTAGGTACAAAGCTATGTTAGCTATGTAGCTCCATTAGCTACATAGATCATGGAGCTATGTATGCTGGGCTGGCTGGATTAGAATATTTTTACAGAGCATGAGCTTTTATCCTGTAATCAGACTGTTTACTCAGCTTTATTAAACATTTATAAACAGATTTGGAGGTCAGGTTTTTGACTTTTAAATTTTGATATCATAACTGCTACCTTAACCCTAAACAAAAGTTAAATCTGATTTTATTTGAACGTTTGGCGTGTATTTCCGTTCTGAGATTTATGGTGTCTCAGATGAACAGTTGTGAGAGTGGCCGTCAGAAATGAATGGTTTGCAGCCAGACTGTCTTGTGCGGCGGTGGCTTGTTATTATTTCCATGTATCCCATATTGTTTATTTCATCCTTGGTCCTCAGTCTTCACACAAACCGGAAGTAGCTCCTGACCCACCATCTTAAAGTCTATATCAGACTCCTTTAACTTATGAAGGACTGAGAACAGAGATCTGAGGACCGCTGATCAGAGACAGATGAGAGCAGGCTTCCCAGAGCTCACAAACTGAACTCCCTTAAAACATCGGCTCTGATTCCTTCAGTCCCTCTGTTGGTCTCTGGTAAAAGGGACTAAGATCCAAGGAAAAGCCAGAGACTCAGGACACATAGAGAAGTGAGACGTATCCTAAGTCTTTGTGACTCCGCAAACACTTTAAGCAACATTGATGCTCCAAAAACGAAGATATCAAATAAAAACATGGATTAGCAAAATATTACAACAAATTAAAATCAAACCTAAATTTTAAAGGTGTAACAATACCTCAATCTGTTGAAAGTATTTCTTTCTATTACGAAAATATCAAAGTTAAGGAAGGACTTAGAGAATCTGGCTTTATGTTTGTGATTTTTTCCGACTAAAATAATACGATTTTTCATGAAACATAAAGTTTTGTTTTTTAAATTCCGTCATAATGTCTTTAGAAAAGTATGCATACCCGAAAGAATGCCATGCAAGATTTTATAATGGGCTTCTCCGATTTTCTTCAGCGTCTGAAAAAAAAAAAAAAAAAATCCTCTGACGTCCCCTCTCTTGACGTCATCACTACGCGTCCACAACACAACGCAGGTCTGCTTGTCTCACACGTGAGTAAACGTACAGTTTGTTGCCCTCTAATATCACTGTTTTTATCAGTTAAAATTTCGATAGTAAAAAGAAAGTGTTTTGTTTGGAAGTGTTGTAACAATGTGCCTTAGGTCGCTCGGTTCTGTAAAATATCGATTTAGCTAACAGAGTTAGCATGAACGCCGTTTCCACCGATGTCCAAACAAAACTACACTTCAGAAATACATGACTATGATCTGGCAGCGTTTACTGGCAGCGTATTAAAGTAGTTATCTGGGCTATTACCATTATCCAAAACATCAGTTGACAAATAAGAATTCGGCGTTCATTGTAGTTACCCAACAGATAAACATTTATTATAAATACTAAACTTTCCTTGACATCTCTCAGTCTACGACTCCACTGCGTTAATGACCAGCAGACAGAAAATGCAACCGATTTTAAGATTGCCACAAAGCAAGAACTGCCTTTGTAATCATATGGGGTTTTTTTTTGTATTTTTTTCAAATGTGCAGAGATTTGAGATAATCATGATGAAATAAATCCTGTCCTATCATAACATGCACGCTGCTTACCTAATACTATACCAGAGCCTTAAGAATCCCTCTGAGCTGAAATTCTTAAGTTTTTGAAACAGTATTGCACTCTTTAAATCCATGTGTATAAAGATATGCTGCTCTTAAATCAGGCAGATATTAACCATGCTTTCCTAATGACTGACTACTTCCTGTTTTACTCACATCTGACCTCATTAAAGCTTGAAGATCAGACTGAGCATCTCCTAACAACATAGACACATTCATCCTTCAACCTGCTGTTTTTCTGAGCTATGCTGGCTAAACCAGAGGAAAGGGGGCTGCAGAAAGGAGGAGGAAAGAAGAGGAAACATCCTCATGAAAATGGAGGAGGAGGAGAGAGGAAGAGGAGGGGAGGTGAAGAAGGAGAACACAGTCAGGCGGACGGTGACAGGAAGCGCCTGGATGCCCTGAGTGTGGGATATTTCCGCAGAGTTGGGGAAAGACTCGGTGAAGGCTTTGAAGATAATGAGGAGAGAGGTGAGAAGGATTACTGCTCAGGAGATCTGAGAAAGCAGAGGATTGAGTGATGATTACAGCTTGGGAATATGCAAATGAACTACTAAATCATCAGTACACAGAAAAATGTCCTCTTGAACTTCTCTGTGGGAAGATAAGATTGTCCTTTATTTATATTTGAGTGTCAACGGCAGCAAGGAAACAACAAATAACTATAGAATGTAAACTATGAAAAATACAATTTCCTTACAGGAGAATATAGAACTATTTAAAAGTAATAGATTACAAGGGAATCGTTGGTTCAATGAGCTTAATTTCAGTCCAATATTATAAAAGTAAACTTGACTTTGTTATTACTAAAGTAGGGCCAAGTAGTTCTCTCTGTGTCATTATTAAAGCTCTAAAATATCTCTTTTACCAAGCAGTGTTTAGATAAAACTCAAAGATGCTCAGTTTGCTGTCATTTGTGGTTGATGCTGATTCATTCATAGTTATAAATGATGGTTATTCATATCTTTGTGCACCAGTTATTGTTGTATTAAATCTTAGTTTCAGCTCTTTTCTAAACAGAACTGTAGACAGTCAAAAAGTTCTTGTTATATGTAGTCTAACCACTGTTCAGTGCCATTATTTCTGTCTTCTCTGTTGTATAATTTCTCTATTTTTTTGTATTGCTAATGGAAATGTCAAGCCGCTAAGTACAAAACATCTGTTTATACCTTTGAGTTTTTCTTGTTTATCTCAGACCCAGTGTTTTCCTATCATAATATTCTTATCAGAGTTCTATTCATTTTACCTGAAACATGCGTAGTTGATAATTTGGCCTCCCAGTCCACATCCCTTGCTGATTTTTAAATACATGTTTTGTTTTGATTCTTGATATTCTTTCTGTAGAGATTTTTGTGGAAAACGTCCTCACTGAAGTCAAAGGTAAAGGGACCCTGGTGGCGATGGACCGGACAGGAAGCATCACGCTGCAGCATCTACTCCCTCTCTCCAGCCCTGACCAGGTAGCAGAGGTCTTGGCTGAGCTGGGTGGGGAATCAGGGTCTGAATTCAAAGCGGTATCTTGTGACCGCTGTGGGGGCCATGTGGTGGAGAGTGCTATCAGACAGATGTCCAGGTGGTCAGGTACCACTACATGTTTATTTACTTTGTCATAAACCGGCAAGTACAACTTTAAACAAAGTCAACTCTGTGTTCTTACTTTATTCCTTTATTTTCAGAGTCGTCACAGAAGGAGCCATCTGCTGCAACAGACGAACAAGAAGAGGAGGAGGTTTGTGGATTATTGGAGGCCCAGGTGTTGTCTGTCAGCCAGGTGGTGAGAGAAAACAGCGCAGAGTTCATCAAGCACGTTCACGGCTCACATGTGGTCCGTACACTTTTACACGTGCTGGCTGGCTGCCTTGGACCACCACGCACGGAGGCTCGTCCAGGTACACACACACAAACAAACACAAGTATTCATAGTTAGCTTAAATCTAGGTTTGTGGCAATTTGGCACTGTTAGCTCCACCCTTGAAGCAAGTTTAGAGGAAGTTATGGAGGTAAAATTCAATGAAAGATATCGACTCTGGAAGAAGATTTTGTGGATTCATTTAAAAAGTCCAGTTCTGTGCAGTTCATATAAACCAGAGCAAAGCCAAGGCTGAGATGAGTTCACTAGTTGGGTTTTCTGCTCGGGCTGAAATAACTTGGGTGGCTCTGAGAGCATGCTTCCCTGTGTAGCTACTGCAGTTTTACCAGGTTATATATGCCCCTTTTTACTGAGAACAAAATCTCACAGTGGCCACCAGTAGAAAAATGACCATGCATCTTATTTATAAAGCAGTACGTAGACTTAGTGCTGTCAGTCCATTAAAAAATTGATCTGATTAATTTTAGGCTTTATGTTTAATTTATCACATATTTCAATAATTTGAGAAAGATTGCATTACTGATTGATTTAAAGATGATAGTTCCAAAACAGTCAGAAAGGACATGCTTCTGAGTCAAAACTTCTTATTAGCTTTTGAAACAGGAGAGGCTCAGACCAAGGACAGACCGTCCACTTACTGGTCAATCTAGGATGGCATTGACAGCTATAGAATATGGAATTCTTCCATGTAATTATAAAAATGAAGAGCACGGAGAATTTTTATGTGTTCCAGTCAAAACTACATTTTTTAATCGCATTTTGCACCCCTGTGATTAATCATTGAAATTGATAGAAAATTTTGACTGCACTACATTGAACAACAAAATCACATTTATTAAATGTTGCACATGTGTTCCATATGACCTAGGGCTGGGTATTGTTAAGACCCTCAGGATTCGATTCTTTAGGTTGCGTTTCGATTCCATATCGATTCAATTAGATATTGATTTAAATGCTTCAATGTTGATTCAGTAAGAAGTAGAAATACACAAGTAGAAATACATAACCTGTTGACAGTTTGAAAATACAAAATTTTGCATGTAAACTTAAATAATATTTCTTTCCTCTTGGAAATTGTGATAACCTTCACATAACATGGTTATGGTTGGTTGTTGTTTGGTCGAGTGCAGCCTCCGTCCATACAACGTGAATCACAGGCACAGCGACCCCCACTGGCCAGGAGGTGAATCAATTCAGAGGATTTGCTGAATCGATTTTGAATTGGGGGGGGAGTTACTGCAATGCATCGATTAATCGATACTTTACCCACCCCTAGTATGACCCTCAACCCATCTGGTAGTTTGTGAGATCAGAAAGGGGGGCCATAGTGATGTTGTTGATAGCAAGTAAGCAGAAATAGATAAAGGACAGAGACTTTTGAATGGCAAGTTCGGCTTCAAGATCCATCCATTTTCTATGCCTATGCTTATCCCACAGGGGGCTGGGAGCTTCAAGGTCATGCCAGATAACAATTAAGTTATTTGCACTTACTGTCGACTTAAATTGAGTTACACAGAGTTTGTAGAGTCTTAAATACTCAGTTTCAGTTGCTGGCCAAGCACTCTGCCAAAGCAGAGACCCAACGTCTTAAGCCCAGTGGTCAGGGGGGGCCAAAGATGGGCCCAACAAAAAACGTTTGGGAGCTACTGCCTTAGCCAAAGGTGGGCCATGCTGGATTGTTTTATAACAGTGATGCTCAGACAACTCTGCAAACTTTCCACAGTGGCTGCCAAATAGGGGGCTACAGATTGTAGACTGGTTCATACTGAGGAGAGGAAGTTCTTCTAGAAATAATTCATCCAACGGCTGTACTTATGAACTTTCTCTGAAAGCCTTTATTTTAAGTAAAATATTAAAAGGCTCTCTTGTCTTCATGTATGCTCTCACTGTAGATTTGACTTCTCCCAGTAATCTGTAGTGTAATTCTCTAACTGTATTTATAATCTCTTAAATCAAGGAACTACCCTTTGACCTCAAAGGGTTAAATTAGGGATATTCAGACTTGACAGAGATCCGTACTATTTCTTGGACCATGGGCATTGTTACGTGGCCACAAATAAAGTTTCCTAACATTTTATGGACCTGATTCTAAGTACATGAAGCAGAGCCTAAAGGCTCACATCTCTAGGTTCATCAGTGATGGATTTGAAACTGTATTTATGTAGGAGTTCTTAAATTACAAAGCTTTAGATCAGTTGATGTGTGATCAGTAATTCATTTACTTCTTTTTACTTTAGGTAATCTTTATAGACATCACTCTGTAGATGTTAAATGTGTTAGCAAAACTTCAGGGTGTATTTTGATATGAGATTGATGTACCCAGCTGTCTTACTTAATCTAGATTGATAAATGCACATGATTCAACTCTTAACTCCATATTATAGAAATATAAACTGTTATTGTGTCAGATATGCTCACTTCATGAAGTGTTACTGACTACAGTGAACACTATTGGGATGTAGTTATTAAAACAGCCTCACTTTTCATTGATAAAAAGCTGTTTGCTTTATACTCCCAACTGATTTATGTCACCAGTTCATGCTTTCTGCCTCTAAGTTGCTGGAGTGGCAGCCTGTGATGTCACATGCATACCCCCTATAGTCCACCCACCAGTGAGGGTACAAGTGTCTGGAAACTGTTTTGGGGGTTACCAAACCAAACCAAATCAAACCACACTCAGTCACACAGGGCCACCAGGCGGAAACACAGCTAATGAGATCCCTGGCCAGTGTTGTGGCCCATTGTACTGGTTTCCTCCCAGAGCTACCCACCCCTGTGTCTTTTTCCACCTAAAGCCTTCATGACGATGGACTTTCTCTTCCTCTTGGTACGCTATGCTGAAGTCTGCAGTCCATATTTCTTTGTTTGAATCGCTGTTATCCTTTAAAAAAAAAAATAGAAAAATAAACACCATACTTTGTAAAATAAGCCATTTGAAGCTGTCTGCTACCTCCATGTCATGGTGTTAGATCTCTCTGGTGTAGCAGAAAGATTATCTCTGGATGTCGAGGGCCTTTAAGTAGTGCAAAGCTTTGAAAATCCTCTGCTCTATCATCAACACCACAGGGGACTGCAACACGTAGATAAAACACAGGCAAGCATAAACTCGATATGTAGTATAGAACTTGGCCAAGCTTGGGGAAAGCAAACTCTCTTCCTCCCTAAAGATTTGTCTTCTAAGATCTACAGCCTTTTTCAGTGGCATCGTACACATCTGAGTCCTGGACTGTGAAGACTGCAGATAAAATAAGCAGTATGATTCTTTTGAGATGTGTAGCTGCTGCAGAATCTTTAGGGTACTATGGATTTATAAAGGACAAAAACATATATATCATAGGAATCAGGACGCCAGGCTGTAATGTTTCATCTGACTTAAAGGTCGAAGTTATAACCAACTAAAAGTTGTAGCCTTTGCACCGGCTGGTCTTGCATTAACCCTGGGTGAAACTTTAATGTGTGGAATAGAGAAAGAGTTAGTTTCAAAAGTTGGACGCAGCTAAATTAATGTGAACAAAAGTAGCAATGGCCATGAAGTGTAAAAGTCAGACAGCAGTGCACTTTGTTTACAGATTTGTCATTGAAAGGGATGGATTGATAGACATCTGTAATTGGACTTATTTATGCTATTTAAGGATTTCATTGTTGCTTTGAATACACAGAATAATTATCATTCAATATGAAATGTGTCAAACTGGAGCCGTCCCCGCCCCGCAGGGACTGATTGTTGAGATTCTGCACAGACTTTGAAGAAACTTTTGCCTCTCAGTTTGTCATAATCACCCATTTAAAGTAAACAGTGATTAAGTATTTAATAAAGAAAACTTGCAGGGTGCTAATTTGATTGCAAGACTCCTCAATTCAAGACAGCATAGCCCTCAGGCGTGAAGTGCATTTTAAACACCGTGAGAGACGTGCTTGATATTTACCAGACAGACAGCATCCTGCTGGGCTATACGAAGCACTCCTTTAGCTCTTTAAATAAATAACTACCTCTTTTCTTATCCAGTTCTTCTTTTGATAGTTTGGTGGGAGTTTGGACAGGAGTTTTAGTGTGTTTTTTGCAACACTCGTTTCAGGGCCGTTGTTTCAGGGCTCCTATGAGGAAGACTTAAAGACTACAGGTCTCATTTATCCCCGGTGAAAATTGTTTACTTAATGTCAGTTAGCCCTTAGGTTGATCTTGTTCGTCCTGCACTGTTATTTCTTATTTGCGCATACTCACATTGCACTTTTGGCATTTCTTGGCAGTAATTTTCCTTTTTGGTATGAGCTCTGGACTGATGTTTTGTAAGTGATTTTGTGTATGTGTGAGGTGTTTCTTATATTGTGTTGTTTATTTTATGTCTGACTCTTAGTCTTTTAATTGGATCTTATTTTCACTGATGAAGTTGTCCTTGTGTACCTTGTCTTTTGTGTGCTCCTGCTGCAACACTAATTTCCCTCCATGGGACAATAAAGAGATTCTGATTCTGACACTCAGAGTTCTGCAAACATTCAAATGAACACCCATGATATGACCGAGCACAGATTTGACCTTTCTACGTTACACTCACAGTACATTTGAGCCTCAAAGTCAGTCGTAGCTAAGTCAGACATATGGGGAGATCAGAGTGACTTTGTTTGCACTGAGCTGGTACATTTGTCCCCAGAGAGAAATGTTGTGGTCTCTAGACACTGTTGTTTGTAGAAAACCATCAAGCAAGGAATGGCTAAGGGGAGGAGTAAGAGGAGAAGATCTACAGCAAGCTGGCTGGGTAACATTATGGAGGCCACAAGAGAGGCTAGCACCATGCAAGTGTCAGACATTGCGTTGCATTATACACTCACTGTCCACACTGGATTCTTTAATGTTTAGCTCTTTCCCTTTTGAATTTCAGTCTCTCCTTGTAAAAAAATACTTCATCTAGCACTTTTGTGTTGAAAGGGAAGAAACGGACGTGCAGTCCTTTTGTACTGGGAGGCATTTGAGTCAAGCCTTGTGAGATTCGGCTCAGTAGGTAGAGTCAGAAGGTTTTGGGTTCGATCCCCCACTCCTGCAATCACATGTCAATAGTCCTTAACCCCAGTTTGCCCTCACTACTTCATCTGTGGCGTGTAAATGGATTTAGATGCATTTGAATGGGATTAACTAATACTCATGGCCCATTTTCTATAACAGCCTCTGTGATCAGTGTGCAAACATGCAGTGAGTGGCATGAAAGGGTGTGACCTGCAGTGTAAAAGTCTTTTGTAAAACAAGCTTACAAGCTCTTCAGAGCAAGAAAAGTAAGGGAATATTCTGCCTGACACTCATTTTGCCTTGCTGCCCATCTGTTTCCTTGTTTCTTGCTCTTTTCAATGTGAGCGACAGAGTAAAATAGGAACAGACAACAGGGAGAAAGCTCCACATTGCGCTGCATCACTGGCAAGCTGTCTGAACACTACACTGTAACTCGATATAATCAAGCAGATTTTGTCACTGACGCTCACTTGTGTCACGTGCAATTAGCCAAAGTGTAAGGACTGTACATGGTGGCACTCTAAAGACTGCAGAGAGGGAGAGAAAAACACTAATTTAAACAATAACCTAAAAGATATTACCATAAAGTAAATCTCTTTGCATTAATTTGATTCCCAAAAAAGATAGTTGTTCCAGATTATTACTGTGAACATAAAACAGTCTTCAAATGCATTGTTATCAGCCAGGGTTAACTATTGAAATGTGCCATGTTTCTCACTTGTCTTTTATTGTTTTGCATCACTAAATGAAGTTAAAAAAATAAATATAGCAGTGAATTGTAATTAACACATTTTTGCAGTCCTAGTTTTAACACAAACTATTATAAATACAGCATATTTGTTAATGTTAAGATTGAAGAAATGTAACCACAACAAAATGTATCTCCACGCCTAGAGTTGGTTTAAACTTTTGAGCTTAAGTGATATTAAAAGTCCAACATGACAAAATTATGAACTGTTTTTACTTGTCACCCATGTTTAAAAATGTTTTTACACCACATTTTCACTGTAGGAGCTTTGAAAATGTAAACAGATTGTGAGATGTTACATTGATATGCAGATAACAATAACTTCAATACTTTGATATGCAAGACAACCCTAAGGCATGATAATTTTGAGGGTAGTCATACATATTTACAAGGAGAGTTATCTGTTTTTCTATGACCTTTTTCTATGAGCCTTTTTAAAATTTGTTCTTAATAAAGTTTCTAAGACAAGTCTATGTGGGATTCATGACATGGTCTTAAACCATTGAATTGTTTACACCCATGTTTCTAAAATGATGAATGCCATGTGCTTAAAGGCTGAAGGCATGTTCTCCTAATTAACATTGAGAAATGCCCCTTTTATGTCCATATAAGGGCATGAGGCTGTAGGGCAGTGTGCAGACACAGAAGGCACACTGTAAAGAGAGGAGAAGCAGCAAGATATCAGTCATTTTCCACGGATTTTTCTTGGATTTTGTTTTTAGCTAAGAATGAAATCACAGATAAAGAAACTTTGGTTACTATCAGAATTGTATAAAAATCTGTGTAAAAAGGTTTAAAGAACAGATATCTTCTGAGGAATGATTGGTGAATGAGGCCCAATGTTACTCCATGAAAGTGAAGGTCACATTGAGGGATAAACTATCATGTCGGTAAATAAAGTTATGAGTGAGTTTTGACCTTGAGATGGAGTCTGAACTTCTTTTTGGCAGTCGTGCTCATGTTTTAGTGGAACTCTAAAGCCGTGAATCACTGCTGCAACAGCTCCTGACTGTGTTGTTGAGCAGCCAGCAATTAGCTTCCTTTTGTTCACAGCACAAAACCATGCACCTGTCTCTTTCAAATCAAACAGCGTCTTTGCCTCACATCTCTCCCTCTTTTCTTTCAGGTGCAAAAGAACGAAACATTTCTCCTCAGCTGACTGACTTTGAGATTCCCACGTCCTTTTGGTACGAGCTGAAAAGCCTCACAGAGACCTTGATGGACAACGTGAACCGTGAGTCATTTTCTATCTAATCCAAACTCAAGTAACACAGAAAATTCAGTTTTATTGTAAAGAAAAATCTCTCCAAGCAAGGGGACTTATTTTTTTCAACATTAGAAAATTAGGTATGCTGCTGATACCAATCATCTATAAGTATGACTGGCTGGTCCTTTACAATTTATTTTTTTGTTACAGCAGCTGATTTAGAGGTTGATAGTCAACTTAGCTTTGTAGTGTTCTGGGACCTCCTACAGGGGGCAGTGCTATCTGATAAAAAAAGAACACAAAACAGCACTGAAAAGCGTTCAGTGCTGTTCTTTACTCTTTATTTAATAAAGAAACATAACAGTTCTGATGAAACTGACACAGTATTATAGCTACATCCCAGTTCATTGCAACACTTGCGGCAGACATTGCTAACACCTTCGAGTACAACTTAACCCCACCTGTAGCTATCGCCGTGTTTTCCTCAAATGATGCTGATTTGTTAGAACTGTTTTTGGTCCACCACATCCATTGTAGACTGAGGCTTAACAAGATGGATTTACAAGATTAAAAACATGGAGACTGGCAAATCAATCTGCTTTGCAAGGTTTATGTTTGTGAAAAGCAAATGTAACTGATTTTTAACATTAGGTAAAGTCTGCAATGAATGCCCCGTGATCTTTTCAATGGTAGTTTTTTTCAGGTAATCTCTGAGACATCCAGAAAACCATTTGTGACATTTCTCCCGGAAATCAGAAAAACATAAAAGCATGCTAAATGCATTTGAGGAGAGTTGTAGAGGAAGAGCTCAAGGGCAGAGTTTTTCAATAGAATGCAGTCTGGGTAATAATTTATATGATAAATCTGGCCTTGCAGATTTAAATAAAAATAAATGAAACAGTCAATGAATAACCTCAGGGTTAGTGCATATACTGTAGAGAAAGCTCGAAGCTATAATAGAGATCTGCACTGGGACAAGAGTGTAGTCTTTTATGCCCGCTGTTTTTACAGACAGAAAACACAGAGGAGCCGATTATCAGAGAATGGATTATAGCAGCATACACCACTGGGACCTGTATATGACTTGTCACAGCTATCTGCCCACAATACACACTAATGCATAACAGCAGAAACATGTCAGTAAAGTTTAAAAGGTTAGTACAATCAGTCCTTTAATGGATTTGATTAAGGAGAAGGTCTCTCCATTTCCATTCTGTGCTGCAAGACTCCCAACAGATGTGAAACTAGTTTCAGTGTCTGAGAAACCTGATAACTCCTCCTTACTTTTGTTTTTGGAGCAATCCAGCAGGAGTACTATGCCCATAAAAAATACTCTGATCCTGAACCTGCATAATGACCCTGGATCGTCTCCACCCATGGATAAAGTGTGTGCCTGTAGCTGCATTTCCTGGTTTAGCTCAGATTGGTACAGTATGCAATCATTTACATTCCCCACAGCCTCAGGATATGATACATACTGTGATACAGAGGCCACAATACATCTACGTGTCTACGCACCCATTGATTTTGGATATTAAACATGTCCTACACATAATTCACAACAGTAAGCTGTTCAATATTGTAGAGAATAACAGCAAAGGCAAAGTTTTAAGGATCCCGCTATTCAAAACACTTAAAAATTAGGTCCTCAGAGATCTAAGAAGTTAAAAAAAATATTCTGTAAATAATTCCTTCTGAGCATTTAATAAGTCCACTTGTATTTGCAAGAATTCCCTATTGCTTTACATCTACAAAGCTGCACACAGTGGAAGCACTAAAGTTTCTGTGATGAAAGGTCGAGTGGAGATAAACAGCATGACTGATACTCAGTAAGCAGTTGTCTGAAACTTTCATTATCAGCTACACTGTAAAAGCCAAGTCTTTATGAATAAAGCTTAAAAGTGTGTCATTCAGTGCTGGTTTGGGTACACATATTGGCAAGGTATAGCAAGAATAGCTGTTAATGCTAATTGCTAATTAGCCTGGTGTCTTGTCATGTGTGCTGGAGGTTGGCTGTGTTGCTGCAGTGTTTTACCTTGTTTAGCACAGTTGCATATTGAATGACTCATGTCCAACTCATGACTTTCTGTTGTTGGAAGAAACCTGAAATAATCCAGTATCTGTGCTTGTAGTCTTGCTGATAGACTTTTACATTTATAATTGTTAGTTCTGCTGTGAAGTTTGCATTGCATCATGCTGTTTAGCTTCTACTGCTAAGTGTTGGCTTTTTTTTCAGCACCGTAGGGGATGTGTATTTTAAACTGCTATCATAGCATTTGCGGCCAGGAGTGCATGCAGTTGGCTGGCGAAACAGGTACAGTTATATCCCTTTGTCATCGGGACCAGAATTACAAGTTGGTTACACAAATTATTCTCATTTTTATAGCATTTCAGATCCACAATCCCAGTCAAACGCTCAATCTAAACTGTAAAGCAGCCGCCCACCACTTGTAGCCACTGAACAGGTGCATCTCAAAACATTAGAATATCAAAATTCATTTTTTCCCATGATTTACTTCATAAATTCTAGATTAATCACATGCAAAATCAAGTATTCTTAGACATGTTTTTTATTTTAATCTTGATGAATACAGCTTACAGCTCATGAAAATCAAAAGTCTACCGTCTTAAAATATTAGAATATTGTGAAAAAGTCCAGTTTGCAAATGTTTCCCGAGCCTTCATTCTCTCACTCTGGTTTAATTCATACAACCACAATCATAGGGGAGGCAATCATCAACACCCTTCACAAGGAAGGAAAGCCACAGAAGGTCACTGATGAAAGGGCAAGCTGTTCTCAGAGGTTCTGTCAAATCATATTCATAGAAAGTGGACTGGAAGGGAAAAGTGTGGGAAGATGCTTCACAAGGAGTAGACTGAGGCTGGAGTCAGTGGCTCAAGAGCCACCACACACAGGGTAAAGTAGGTAGTATGGTAGTTGGTAGTACGCACCTGGTTGAGTCCCAGAAATTTCCAAATGACCAGACTTACGTACAAAAAATTCAGACATCACTAATCGATGCCATATAATATCTTTTTTAGGTTTCACCAAGGTGGTGTTGTTTCAGTGAAATCTGAAAATTCATTATTAGCACGTTCAGTAACATTCAGCTCATTAAAGACACTTCTGTTTTAACTTTCATGTCTCTGAGGTTGAGTGTTTGTGAGTTTTTGTTTTGTGTTCGTTGAGGTTTATTTGCAAAGATAGGGGCCCTTTTTCCCAAACTGTATGCATATTTCTCAGACTATTTCTATGCAAACATTAAGGTAGCATCATCAGATGGATTTTGTTTTGGCAGCACAGTCAGAGATACATTTCACCCTTTGCAAGCATTTTGTAAATTGGTTTCTTTCCGTCTCATTTGCAAAGCTTCTTCGGTAAAACGGCTGCATATTTGAGTCAATTCAGCCCAGCTTGTCTTGATAACTAGAGGAAGAAAACAATCAAAGTTTATGCAGCTCTTCCAATTTGTCTTAATATTGGCGGAAGTTAGCAGAGCAGCAACTATTACATAAAACAAGCAACATTTTTACAAGCATGATGAAGTAAATTCTGTTCAATGAGACACTTAATGCTCTGTTTGTTAGGAAGTTAACAAAGGCTGCAGGGAAATCTTTAAAACAAATGTTTTCTGCGCTCAGTTGGTTATAATTAGAATGAACTATATTGTCAGAAATAAACTGTTTTTCTATTTATCTTTTCAGAAAACATCAATTTCTGCCTCGCGTGCATTATTAAGTCATGTTCAGAATGATAAATGTGAATTGTATCTGGGATTTGGGGTATTTTATTTGAATCAAGGAATAACTGGTACAAAGAAAACGTAGCTTAATTGATAGGTATACCCTACTTTTTCTCTGAGAGAAGCTGAGATGTGTACTAGATGGACATATCACGGTTGAAATATCTACTTGATAGTGCCCCCAGCTGAAAAAATGAATTGCTATATGCCCTTTATGACCTCTAGTCTGCAATATTGTGGTATTTCAGCACAAAAAATGTGATATTTACCCATTTCTTTCTGCAATAAGCTTACTGCAGATATAAAGCCAGACAGATTTATCAGTCTAGCCCGAAAGAGAAGCCCTTTTAATGTTTATTAGACCTCAAGGAAGCTAGTAGTGTTTTTTACCAAGGCACACTGAAAGTAAATCATTTTTTTATTTTGCCATAGGGTGTCTTTAAAATAGCTGAGAGTTCAAGTAACATTTTCCTTTCTGTTGTGTCTCTTTCCTCTCTAGTAAGTGTGACAGATGCTGCAGCCAGCGCAGTGTTTCAGACCATGCTGACAGTTTGTCACCGAAAACGGCCCAAACTCTGCAAACAGCTCCTCAAACGCATCATGGAGTATCTGACGAGTCGCAGTGCGGCTCCAGGAGTCAGGTAGGGAAGTCTCTCTTTACTGTTGTTTCTTTTTGTGTTGATATAAGTCTTTTTTGCCATGACATATACCTTACCTTTATGTTTTGGTCTTCTTTCAGTCCACTCCTGGTTTTTCTCAAGGACCAGGCTTCCAGTCGCCTAATAGAGACCATCATACAGCTTTCCCACAAGGCCCTTCTTCGAGATCTCTATAAGAGTCACCTGAAGGGTCACCTGGTTGACTTGGCCCTCCATCCCATCGCCAACTTCCCCATACAAAGAATTACGGCGGCCTCTGCCAAATACAAACTGGTCTGTTTTCATGCCACACAGTGAAGTAGGGATTTTATAACGACACGAATAACTGACATTTTTGTGTCTTTTGCCACCTTTCATAGTTTCTAAAGCTATTTGATGAGCTCATTGAAGGTTTGGAGGCCATCTTGGCCACAGGTCACATGGGTGTGATCGTCCAGCTGGCACAGAGCTGTGCAGAGAGCGGGGAGAAACAGGCAGACTTGATGCAGAGCCTCCTCCATGTAAGTATGGCAGAGAGTTTCTTATTGACTGTCCACTGAGGTAGTAAATCATCGTTACAAGAATGCCCTGCTTTCTTTTCATGCCTTCTATTTTATGGTGTAACTTATGAGAGAATAACAGAAAATCAAACATTGATATGTGGCTAATAAAACCCCCGCTGATATGATCCCTCCCAGGCGTTTCACTGCGCTGAGCCTGGCTCTCGACACGTCAGCTGCCTCCCTCTCTTCATGTCCCTGCTCACCTATGAGGTGTACTACAACACTGAGACAGCAGAGGGCAGCACGCAGACAGAGGTGAACACCACAGAGAAGTCTTATCAGCTCATTTGGTGCTTGGTTTTAATTGTAGTCTTCAACATTTCAGTTAATTACCAGCTGAGAGGTGATTAAAGCTGACTGCAGCTTGATGCTGAGTAAGTGTTTCAGGTGCAGTGGCTTACACATCTGCTACGTGGTTTCTAGGTCCCGCTGTCCTCCATCTGTTACCATGGCTCCCTCCTCGTCCAGGCGCTGTCCAGGTTCAAAGAACGCTCGCTCCTCCTCAGCAGTCTGCGCACTCTGACCCCCGCTGACCTCCTGAACTTGGCCTCTGACCCCTCAGGTAGCCATGTGCTGCAGGCTCTCATCACCACATCGAGCGACAAGGGAAGGGGGAAGATCCTCAAGAGACTCGAGGTATGAGCATCAGAGGAACTTTAGAATATTTTAAATGGAAAAGTAAGGATGTCAAATCATGAGAATTTAACTTTGGATACTGGAAGTTCCAGTTCAGGGCTACCTGTAGCCAAAGTTGAATCCTAAGCAGAATTCAAGGGAGGAAAGTTACTAGTTACACTTACTAAAGGTACTGTTTTAAGGTACCTTTTTGGTGTACTTGATAAAGAGATCAGCTGTCCTGCTTGAACCAAGGAGAGTTTAGATGGCTTATATTTCCATTATAAATTAAAAAGTGAGGCATCAGGCTTCATCAAATCAGACACGCAGCAGCTAATTTTACCCTCTCTGTTTGCTGCCTGTAGCAGAAACTACTTGCACTACTTCAGCTTTAACAAGACGAGAGTGGTCTTTATCCGTGAAAGATCTCATACGGCAGCTATATACAGATTAAAAAGCAGACGTAGTCAGCAAAATAAGCTGAGAGACCCACCCTGGTGTAGTTTCTGTCTGAAATCTGTCCACACAGCCAAGAGCTACTAGCTAGCTACCACTAGCTTGTTGAGGACGCTGCTGGTGGGTGGAAACTGTCAACAGGTGTGCAGAGGGCATTTCAAAATAAAAGCATAGTGTGAAGGTGACAATGTAGATCGATATCTTCAATTTCTATCGATCTGATAGGATAATTAATCAACCAATCGATGTATCGATATACATCTAGGACTGGGTAATTAATTGCAAATTAGATGTAATAACAATATGGCCTGCTGCAGTTTTTAAATCACAAACAGTGCAATATGTCTTTAACCTTAAATGTGTCAAAATGCCAGTTTGATACAATTTTTCTTGCAGCAGAGATTCTCTGCTCTACAAATTATGTGTACATTTATTATTATTATTATTATTATTATTATTATTATGTTGTTGTTGTTGTTTTTTTACAAAAATCCTACTTTTATTCTTTATGTATGTTTTTTTCTTATTCAAACAAGAATAAAAAAGAAATGATCACCCCTTTCTATATAACAATTCATACCAGCCTTAAATTGTGTGAGCCAAAATTGCAAATAGATTGTTTTTTTAAAGTTTAATTTATCTAATATTGTGCTGTTTATAATAAGGAATGATTAGTTGCTTGTGTTTGTCGAACAACACATTAGATGAAGCACCTAAAAATAACCAAATGTATTCTGGTGACCATTCATACACCTGGGTGGCTGCCCAGGAAAAAATTGTGAGTGTTCACATAATTACAGACCGTAGTTAATCTCAATTAATGCATTAACTATGAAAGCCCTCATTTATGCCTTCACTTTGTTTGAATTAATCAAAGTGTAATGTATCCATTTCACATTTGAAGAAGTTTTCTTCTGAAAAAAGATGCATAAAAGTGTGTGAGTCAGTCACCGGCAGTTTTCATTCCTTCAACATGGCTGTTGTAGTTTATTTAGCGTTGGTATTACATACACTTCCTGCATCATTTTCCCCAAATAAACAAAATCATCCTGTACAAATGAGTGTTATAAAAACTACAATGACCAGCTGTCTAAGGGAACGATTCCTGTTCTTCTTCCATGCTGGAGAGAGGCGTGTCTGAGGGCTGAATGTTCACGGGTCGTCTGTCTGTCTGTCCCGTTTATGTGAAGGCAGTATCTCAGGAAGACCTGGAGGGAATATCTTGCTGTTTGGCACAAATGTCTGCTTGGACTTGAGCATGAACTAATTCGATTTAGTTTGTTAAAGGTCAAGAAACGTTTTTGGCCAAAACTCATGCGCTAAAAATGACACAAATTCACAGAAATGGGTGATGGGATAAATAATAAGGACATGAAGTTAAAGTCTGCTTCTTTCTGCAGTTTTTATGTCCTATAAAGACACTTTAATAAATGTTATTCCTGTCCCAGTCTTAATGTAATATCTCAGGAAGGCCTGGAGGGATTATTATCATGTTTGGCACGGATGTCCGCCTGACTGAACAAGGAACTGATATGGTCAAAGTTCATGTGATGTGACCCCTATTCCATCCCCTCCATATGAATTTGTTTTGTCTCAGGAATGCCTGGAGAGATTCTTTTGAAACATCTGTTGTATTTATTATTTTTTTGTCATCAGCGTCATGCATACTCCCTCTACACCTGGCATACCTGTTCTTCTGCTTCAGTTCTCAGAAACAGAGTGCTTCCTGTTAACATGCCCACCCCTTAAAGGTCGGGTTGTTTTTAGAAACAGGCAGCAGTCAACAAAGCCAACCCCCAGTTTATACAAATTTACACATGGCACTCACTGTCAACTCAGACTGGGTGTGTGGCGGAAGCATAATGACTGTCATAGTTTAATTTTTATTTTTGGTGTACACATGAGGACAAAATTATTAGCCCCCCTATGGAAATTTTGGTTTTTCTCAAGTATTTCCCAAGTGCTGTTAAACAGAGTGGAGAGTTTTTAACACAGCTTTTCCAAACATCCTAGTTTTATTTTGGATGCTGAAATTATTTTACTTTGCACACAGAATCAAAATTATTTCACTAAAACCACAAACTACCAGGGTGAAATTATTAGCCCCCTTTAGAACCGACTTTGTAGTCAAGCCATAGCAAAAACCACTCTTGGTCAATGATGTGCCTTAACTTTAGAATACTCAAAGATTGTAAAACCAAGTTGAAACCAACAGTTATTTCCCAGTTTACACACAGTGTAAAAGCCTCAAAAAGAGTTTAGGCTGTCACTTGAGAAGGCACTGTGCCAAAAAAACAAAAGAAATCAGTTTAGACTTGAGAGAAAGAATTGTTGATGCTCACAAAGCAAGAGAAGGATATAAAAAGTTATTTCAGCGTTTCCAAGTGTATAGAACTGGAGTGGGAAGTATAATCAAGAAATTCAATGAGAGCCACACAGTCCAGAATAAGCCTGGCAGAAGTAGGAAGAGAAAGATTTCAAAGACCCTGGAAAGAAAACGAGTGAGAGATGTGTCTAAAGACCCCAGAACAACTGCCAAGACACAAAAGAAGGACTTAGCCAAGTCAGGAATTGTAGTCTTAGAGAAGACCATCTCAAAAGTCCTGCACCGGAATGAATTGAGATAATATCTAGCACATTATTGGTTTTGGTCTTTTTTTTTCCTATTTGGTGACTCTAAACAGTCTACAGTCAGGGTGCTGGTTCATCTTAGATGGTGGAACAGGCGTCACACTTACAGGGGCTACAGTCCTCATCACAAAGGCTGCTGGTTCAACTCCTGATCATCAACCCTTAGGCACAGTTATCCCTCACTCACCCTTTCCTCTCTCCCTTCAGCTGTCCTATCAAATAAGTGCAGGAGGAAAAAAAATACCCCAGTTGTACCTCATGCTGTTGTTTGTTTTTGATGAGTTACATTTCACAGTAATTGCTGAAGTCAGGAGACAGATCTGCCTCAAACTCAGCTGCTTGTTAGAGCACCTCTCCACAAGTTTCCCGTCTCTGTAGATTTGACACCCTTGGAGGAAACAAAAACATCAAGTTTAAGTGATTAAAAATCTGAAGTGACACTGTAACTTCTATCTGATCAAGAAAAAAGAAACTTCATCTAAAATCAGTTTGACATGTAAAAGAATTCTGATACAAAAGGAGCCTTTGAATGCAGCATTGCTCAGCAGTGTCATCTGCATCACTTTTTATGTTTACATAAGAATAATAGAGTTCTGAACCATCCCTGTGGTTGTCTTACATCTGCTCATCAACTGTTAAGTCAGTTTTATGATCCATGTCCACTTAGGGCTTCCATACATAACAACAACTAAAAAAATATACTAAAGATTTCCACTAATATACAAAATACTGCCTACCAGATCATGCCAGCTTTTGTTTTTATTACCAAGATTACTGGCAACTTGCAAAAAAAGGACTTTGATTTTATTTAGTGGTGAATTAATCTTTTAATTTTACACATTTTTAAACAAATACAGTGAGATTTTAACTACTGGGTTTAAAGTGTAACTTGTCAGGAGTAAATCTTCCCTTTTAACAACAAGAGATTCATATTTGTTTGATCCTTTCTCTTTTTCAAGTCTTCAGTCGTAGATGTATAGAAAATAAAGCTCCCTTCTAAACGGGGTACCTTATTAGAACAAGATGACATTAACAGTTGAGGATACTCGATTCTTTTACAGTCCCATGAGTCATTTCTATGTTTAAACTATCTTTCCATGGTCCCACCCTCTCCTCAGGGCCAGTTTGTTCAGATGGCGTGCTCCAGGTTGGGCAGTCGGGTGCTGGAGGCCATATGGAACAGCGCCTCAGTCAGTCACAGGCAGAACATCGCACAGGAACTTGGTAAAACAACTCAGCACACAACATGAAACCATATTGAATTTAAAGAATAACTCAGCATTTTTAAATTCTCCCATCTTTCTCTCTTCCAGCGTCGAATGAAAACCAGCTGAGGTCGGACCAGTTCGCTCGTCACGTGTGGGCAAAATTCGCCCTTTCTCACTTCATCCACAGGAGAGCACACTGGCAGGAAATCCAGACTGGAGAGTCCAAGAAGAGGAAGCTGTTTAGTGATATTCTTGATTAAAAATGTATATTTATATGATCTGTTAGTGTTTTTACTATGACATTTAATTAAAAAGTTAAAGAAGACAATATTCTAGGAGTAATTCTTGAATAGTGGGCTTATTTTTTACTTTCCAGGAAGAAACCTGAAAATGTAATAGTATTGACTGTATGTGTGTCCTATCTGAATCCAGGAGCAACATGACCACTAGGGGGTGCTAGTGTTACATTAATTCTCTGAGTTTTTAATGTCCTGAAGTGGAAATGATCATGTGAGTAGAGTTCATGTGCTGAAATGTCTCAACAGTCCCTAAAACGCCAACCCAGAAACAAAACAACGAAGCCTACATGCTCGGTTATATTTCAGCAACAAGTAAAGATTCCCACACAGAAGTATAAATGCATGCATACTGATATCTGAAATATGTACAATGGTGTAATTACAGTTGTAGATAAAAAAATAACTTGTTACCCTGAATGTTTTGCATTAATTCATGAAACAAGATCAATTTCTGTCTGACTTGTCCCTCACAGTGAGCTCCTTTTGTCTCAGGCTTGTTGGGGACACATCAGCTTAGTCACAGAGGAAAACATTGATTACATATTGATTTAGGCAGGAAGGTCTTTTATCTTGGCAGATGCATCTCAGTAGAGAAGAGACACGAGCCACAGGAAGCCGTGCTGCTGAACGATGTTCTATCAGTCAGAGAGTGACAGAAAAAAGACTTTGTCAATGTGCCTGTAGGTTATTTTGACCACATGGTTCTCCATGCTGGATGTACTGTACTGACAGATCCTCTTAAGATGAAGAAGAGCATTTTTGTAGTACAAATCCGGGGCTTTTATTCTTGAAATTTATTACAAGGACAGAAAACAGACAGAACTCTGCACTCGCATCATGTATACAGTGAGTGCATGGTTTGAAAATGGCACAAAAACATGAGCTTGTATAGAGCTTTTCTAGTCGTCTTACTACTTAAAGGAGACATATTATACTAAGTCATATTTTAACCCTTGCTTTTATGACACAGGTCACACTTATACATTCATACCCATTCACTCACTGATGAAGCAGTCCACAGTAATCCCACCCAATTTGGTTCACATGCCACTGATGCAGCAGTGGGAGCAATTTGGGGTTAAGTGTCCTTACCAAGGACACATCAACATGTTACTGCAGGAACTGGGTATTAAATGTTCCAACTGTCTGCTCGAGAGATGACAAACTCTACCGCAGCTACAAGTCTGGGTGCACAGATGCCACTTTTTCCAGACCAGGTACAAAAACTTCATAGGGAAACTCACTGATAGTGAGTGCAAATGTGAATACTTAGTGGTGCAGCATGTAATATTTGGCCTAGTAGCATTTGGCCAAACAAAACTGGTAGAAATAAAACATAATAATTAAAAGTAGATCAGGTCCATCAAAATTACCATTTAATCACCAGAACACAAAAATGTAGACTATATATATTTTTTATTTAATAGAAGAATAAGCCTTTTACTCATAGTTATTGAGGGTCCCCTCCATGGACTAACCTTGCAAAGCAGACAGATACGCCCGTTTCCCTTGTTTCTCACTGGCAAATCCAACTTGCAAAGCTCCCGTCTGAACAGTTTGGGCCCGGTTAGAAAGTGACAGGACCAATCAGTGTCGAAGGGCAGTACTTTAGGGCACGGCAGAGTCGTGATGTAAGAAAGCTGCAACAAGAGGCGAGTGCCGTTATGGCGGAAGATATTAGCTTGGATGCTGCCAAAGCTCCAGTTTAATCAGAACTTAAAGAAATTTCTTCGTTAAAAGAAGAACAAAGAACAGCAGTGTTTTCTTTTCAAAAACAAAAGTCGTGTACTGACTTGTCTACAGTTGCCATGGTTCGCATTAGGCATTATGCAGTTTACTCCTTGGTAGCGATGACATCACATGTTTAGTTGCTCTGATTGGCCCGTAAAGATGTGACAGAACGTTTATCTAATCACCCTCAAGTTTTTTTTGTTTTTGTTTTTGTTTTGTTTTCAAAGGTTTTGCCCTTTCCCAAACGCTGTATATCGAAGGTGTATCAGGTTATCCATAGATGCCAGCATCTTGGATTTTTGCATCTTGCATGATACTAGGGTACCACAAAAGGAACCAAATTACAGATACCCATTTATTTTAAAGGGGACATATTTTTCCCTTTTAAGACAAGTTTATATTAGAGTTTCGCCTGTTCAAAAACTCCTCTGTTTCAGTCCTGCTCAGAATGAGGCTTTAAATCTTACTGAGTGGTTTGACTCTGCCCCTCTCAGGAAATGGATGTGGCTTTATGGATCTGGCTCTCCGGATCCTCCTTTCAGCTGGCAGAATCAGGAGAGGAGAGTGGAACTTGCTTCCAAGTGGGGAGGGCCAACCGAACCTGGGGGCGGAGCTAACTCCACACATGACATCATGAGGGGAAAATCTGAGAACAGCTTGTTCCAGTACACTTTTTCTGAAAGGTTGAGGAAGAGAGGAGGGGAGTAAATGGATATTTCTGGTACTTGAGGGGATTGTGGACAGGCCAGGGGCACATATTTTTGTTATAAAAGCCTGAAAAAGTGATTTTTGCATAATACTATGTCCCCTTTAAATATCACTGGTTGCCACAGTTTCCACCATGGAAATGAGCATCACAATCCAGAATTTATCGTTAGATGTTGCTGGTACTCCCCGCACCTTCAACAATTCCTTTAAAGATTATTTGTTGTATTTTAATCAGAATAAAGGTTTTATTACCAAGCACACTTTCATATACAAAGAATATGACTTGTTTGGTGTGCAGAACATTGATGAAGAATAAAAATATTAAAAGTCTAATGAAAATATTAAGAGGCTAGACAATTTAAGAAATATAAAAATGTAGCAGAATAAAAATATTTAATCACAAAAGTATGTACAACGGTGCTAAAAAATTAAAGTTCAGATTTGCCGGTTTACTGGTGATTAGCTTATAGTGCATTTGTCTAAAGGAGTATAATAGTGAGCAGTTCTAAACTGAGGGCCGGAGTACTACTCATGATGCTGACAGCAGAGGGGAAGAAACTGTTCTGATGGGACATTTTGTTCCTCATGGACCTCAACTTCCTCCAAGAGTGGACAGCCTCAAACAGCCTTTGTCTGTGCTTGAAAGGGGTCAGTAACTTTATCTGCATACCTCAAAGTCTTGGGGCAGTCTTGGAGAAATGGTAAATTGCAGCAAATCACCCTTTCTGCAGAGTTGATGATATGCAGGAACCTGTTTATGTCCCTCGTCATGACTGCAGCATACTAGACTGTGAGGTAGAGATGCACACAAGTCCTTTTTTTTTTAACAAGAGTTAATGATTAATCAACACTTAAGTTGATTTTTAAAAAATTAATTTGAATACTGACATGCATAAATAATAACTCTTATGTGTATTGGAGTATATTCACATAAAGGATGTAAATCTTTAATTTTCACTAATATCAGTGCCCTTATTAATACATCTTATTGTCTTCATCCATAATATCAATACTTTTTATCAGAAAGTTTAAACGATACCATGTTCTTAAGTGAATTCTCTTTTGCTTTATATTGCTGGAAACAAAACGCATATTTTGCCTCTTCACAGCTGTATTTATTCAGACGAAGATTTTTTTTTTTTTACTTTTTCTTCATCATATTGATGTTTTATTTCTTCCACCTTGTAGTAATTTACTGAGCTTTCCTCAAACACATCAGGATGTTCTACATCCATTTAACCAGCTCTTTAACTTTGATCTTGCAGATTTAAACTTAGGATTAATATTTCTAACCAACAGGACAGGACACAAAGTTTTAGAGTGTTTATCACAGCTGCTCTGACCAGGAATGAGAATGACTGTACACCATCAGCAGCTGCTAGCAGCAGGTGCTGGAGCAGACTGGGTGTTCTGAGCCTTTCTAAGGAACCTTTTTTTATGCAAATACTTCCCCAGGCACACAAGTTTGAACCCACCTGCTGCTCCTGCTCTCTCACACTGCTTTGTGCAGGAATGCACACACAGACACACTCCTCCTGCTCTTTCACCTGTGCTTGTATTTTCATGGACAGATTATACACACAGTGGAGAAATATTTTGCTTTGAATGGCTCACAGTCCAGCACTAACTTTTTACCCTCGAGTCCCACATACTCCATCCAAACAGCGGTTTCCCAGACAAAGCTCACTCACTCTGGAGCAACCACTCCCTTTCTAATCAGTATCCGCTATTCCACAGCACCCTCTGGACCATCTCTGCCATGTGCTGGAAGTGCCACACCTCTCTGTTTCACTTGAGATATACTGGGTCTATTTTCAGCCAAGACCACCGAAACCTGTCAATCCACATCAAGGCCGCCCATGAAGGGGAATAAAAGGGAGAGCTTTCTGCACAGTAGAGGGCCTACAGAGTCAGCAAAATCATGGTCCACTGTTAAGTTAAGCCTTTTTCCCCCAGAATGATAACCACTCTTATCAAAGCAACAAATATTTTTATTTATTTGTGCCAGCCTTCTTAAAAATTGTAACCCCTTTTCTTAAAAACAGGCTTAAAATGGGTTAAAAATGACAAAAAAAAAATGGGCAGAAAATGTGGTGAGATAGGATTTAAAAAGTTGCAAATATATGTTTAAAGTGGGAAATTGGATGATAGAGGCACAAAATAAGTGGAAAGTGGCAAAATGGGTTAAAAGAGGCAAAAGTGGGCGTGCTGGTAGTCGAGTGGTTAAGGCGCGCACTATGTAAGCAGGTGATCCGGGTTTGAATCTGGCCTGTGGCACTATTTTCTGCATGTCTCTCCCCGCTCTCTGCCCTGTTTCTGACTCTATCCACTGTCCTATCATATAAAGGTAAAAAGGCCAAAAATATATCTTTAAAAAAAAAAGAGGCAAAAGTGGGCATTTCAAATTGTGGAGTGTAAAATTCACAAAAATGCAGGTATAAAGTGATGAAAAGGTGCTAACATTGGCAAAAATGGGTTTAAAGTTGCAGAAAAGGTGGTGAAATGGGATTTTATTGTAAAAGTGGTGAAAAGCGGTTAAAATGTTAGCAAAAATTGGTGTACAGTGGCAAGAATGAGTACAGAGGAAAAAGGGCAGAAATTGTGCAAAACTGATAAAAAGTGGCAAATACTGACGCTAAAAATGGGTAGGTAAAGTGGTTCAAAAATGTCACAAATTAATTACAACATCTGAACCCAAATGTCCCAAATGAGGTAACTATTAGCCAGGATGCTAGCACCTCTGAACCAACATTGACACTATCAATACCACAAACCTGGGGAGGGCCCATTCTCTGGGTTTGTAAGGGGCCCAGCCAATCTGTGTACAGGCTTGATCCTCGTGGATAACTAAGCAGAATGTACAAATTATCCAGTCAATTTCAAAATGCAAGACAATGCGTGGACTTTCAATACTAAAGCTCATCGCTGTGTCAACATAATGCCCCATCTTGGGGCATAATCTGCAGGTCTTCAGTCAGTCAGATGATTCAGAGAGGTTATATCACACAAGGGATAAAAGAAAACATCACTTCTGAGGTGGAAAACCAGTCGTCTCTATATGAAACCACAGATCCTTTCAAGAAAACATAAACCTTTTAATTTTCTGATACTCATCAATGGTAGAAGGACAAAAAAATCATGGAATATCAAATGAAAAGGAAATAAAACTCAGAAGAGCAAGGCAATCTGTTTACATCCTACTCTGATGCTGGACTCATTATCACTTGATCTCACTGCTCTCCTAGTTCTCCCATGCTCTTGCGATCACTTGACTCTGCTGTTTGGGTTGTGCTCTACAAATGCATCCTGATGAGGGAGCACACCTCTGGAGCAACACTGCATGCACAGTATGTGTGAGAATGTCTCTGACAAAACTATGCTCACTTAATGTCAGAGATTTAAAATGCAAAGATCACTTTTAAGGTAGTCTCACCTTCTTCATGGAAAAAAAAGTTGATGAATGATTTCGGTTGACTAAATGAACGCTGCTTCACACATAAAAAGCCTTTAAAACATTTCAGGGTAAGCTACATGTGTGTATCCAAACAGCCATGCTTTCCCCCCTGACTTTTCCCCGCCTGCCCTCTAATGCAACTCTTCCTTGAAGTCAGGCTGAGTGTGTCTGTGAACACAGCAGGTAATATTCATAAAAAATCACTGCAAGCCTGCAGGCAGCTGATGAAGGCACGCTGGAATAAAAAAGCTGTAAATCCTAGTTGGCAATGCAGTAATTCTGTGAAACACCTTAAAACAAAGCTGCAAGTCTACACTTTACTCAAATCTTGATTGTTTACATCAAATCCTTTGTGGTGGTTGATAGAAGCTACATTCCCCTCCAAAGTAATGGAACAGTTCGACCAATCCCTTTATTTTTGCTGTGGACTGAAAACATTTGGGTTGACAAATAATGAAAGGTGGTTCAAAAGATGTTTTAGCTTTTGCATCTGGGTCTGATACACAACTTAGAAGACAGCACCATTTGTTTGAACCCACCCATTTTTCATGTGAGCAAACGTATTGGAACATGTGACAGCCAGGTGTGTTTTGTTGCCCAGGTGTGTCCTATTACATTGATTATTCAAACAATAAATAGCACTGAATGTCTACACTCAGTTTCAGATTTGGGTTTTGCCTGTGCAGACTGCATTTATAGTTAGAGGTGCAACCAACATGAAAACCAGAGAGCCGTCTATGGGTGAAAAACAAGCGACTGTGAAGCTGAGAGAAGATGGAAAATCCATTAGATCCACTGCAAAAACATTGGCCATAGTCAGTACAACTATTTGGAAAGTCCTGAAAAAGAAAGAAACCACTGGTGTACTCAGTAACAAACGTCAAATGGGTAGACCAACGAAAACAGCATCAGTTGATGACAGAAACATTGTGAGAGCTGTAAAGAAAGACCCTAAAACAACTGTTAGTGATGTCAGCAACAACCTCCAGAGGGCAGGAGTGAAGGTATCACCATCTACTGTTCACAGAAGACTTCATTAGAAAAGTACAGAGGCGACACCAGAAGATGCAAACCACTCATTACCAATAGGAATAGGAAGGCCAGGCTAGAATTTGCAAAAAAAGTACAGATAGGAGCCTCAAAAACTCTGGGACAAAGTTTTATGGACTGATGGGACAAAGATGAACCTTTACCAAAGTGATGGAAAGGCTAAAGTTTGAGAAATAAAAGGATCTGGTCATGATCATGATCCCAAACGCAAGCTCATCTGTGAAACACAGTGGAGGTAATGTCATGGCTTGAGCTTGCATGGCTTCTTCTGGGACAGGCTCATTAATCTTCATTGATGATGTAACACATGATGGCAGCAAAAATGAACTCAGAAGTCTACAGAAACATTTTGTCTGCCAATTTCAAGAAAGATGAGGCCAAACTGATTGGGAGATCCTTCATCATGTAGCAAGATAATGACCCAAAACACACTGCAAAACAACAAAGGAGTTTGTCAGAGGCAAGAAGTAGAAGGTTTTAGACTGGCCAAGTCAATCTCCAGACTTAAACCCTATAGAGAATTTACCTGCTAAAGATGTTAGGTTTGGGAATGTGAGACACATGTCCGGACTAAGGGTTTCTTAAAGTTATCCCAGAGGGATAACCACTAGAATCATGAATGATCTAATGGGAAAGGGAAAAAACCAAAACAAAAAAAGGCAAAGGCCAAAACCAGAAAACTCCTGGTAAAAGGTAACCTGACACGCCAGATAGATTTGTTTGACATCCCTCTGGGAAAACTTCAATAGGAAACATTTGCGAAAAAGCCAGAGGCTTTGAAAAAAACTCGGAGTGTGACTTGATGAATGTTCTGTCACATCTCTACGGGCCAATCAGAGCAACAAAACACGTGACGTAGCCGCTATCGAGCTGCGCGTGTGCAGCTACTGAGGAATAACGTGAAACATGGCGACTATAGACATGTAAGTACTCGACTTTTGTTGTTTTTGAAAACAACTCACTGCTGTTCTTTGTTCTTCTTTTAACAAAGAAATGTCGTCAAGTTCTGATAAAACTGCCGCTTTAGCAGCATCCACGCTAATCTCTGCCTCCATAACTGCACCAGCTCTTGCTGCTGCTTTTTATACGTCACGACTCTGCCGAACCTGAAAGTACTGCCCCTTGTCGCTGATTGGTCCTGTCAGTTTCTAACCGGGCCCAAACGGTTCAGATGGGAGCTTAACAACATGGATTCACCAGTGGAAAAACAAGAAAACAGGCGTATCCATTTGCTTTGCAAGATTAGGTAAAAGGCCAAAAGGGCAAAACTAAACAACCACAGTCACACAGCTGACTGAAAAACATAAACTCTTAGGAAGACAGAAGCTGGGTAACAACTACAGTTTTTCGCAAAATAAAAGCGATATTTCTTAAATTTTGATTAAGTACAATTGCATTTTGAATGCGTTTCTATTGAAGGGAGTTTTGGGCATAGGCCTTGCAATTCTCGTAAATTTTGCGTGAATTTGCTGCAGGGAAGCTTGTTGCTCAAAACCTGTTGCATGTTTGTACCGTTTTGGTTACATCTACGGCGGTTGCCTTGATAATTTTGAACAAAAGATGAAGGCAATGGATGATAGCTCAGAGGTAAAGTCCGTATGTATGGCTAAAGCCATGTATAAGGGTATAAGTATGATGTTAAGAAAAGTCCCATCTCTTCTTCCGCCCATACGTACCATGTTGCCAAGCATGGGCTGGCGGCAGTAGACCGGCATTGGCGTCCGGCCGAGAGCGAGCTGGTCAGGGCATGCACGGCATCTCAGGGCAGTAAGTCACCCACACAAACAACATAGACAGGTGGAGTTTTACACACACCGAGGGAGACCCAGGTAACAATTACACGTAAAATGCATCACGTAGGGTAAGGCACTAGGTTATGGGCTCTCTAGCCCTAGAGTCAGGTGACATTTAGCGGGGGTCAGTGTAGCAGTGTAACATAAGTCTGTTTCAATACTTTTGCTCACCTCAAAGTTTGGCGTTCTGTTACAAATAATGCTATCTTCTAAGTTGTGTATCCAGGTGTAAATACCTGGAAATAAAAGCTGAAATGTTGATCTCTTGGCTCATATTCTTGCTTTGACGCCAAACCCCAATTTTATCAGTCTACAACAAAAATGAAAGAACTGGCCTCACAGTTCCAAAATTTTTGGAGGGGAGTGTAAATGATGAAAATTTTTGTCACAGACCAAATAACCACAGATCAAAATGTATCATGCAATGTGTAATTGTATTGTAATTGTAAATTTCTGCATGTTTATTGTTGCTATGAATATGTCACATTACACTGATTTCAAGGCAAAATAACCATTGTCAAGTGTCAGATTTTGTCAGTTTGTTTCCAATGTTTTGTCGTTTTCTTTTTGTGTTATTTCTTCCTCCTGATACCTTTCCTAAAACCTTAAATTGCTGTGAGAGATGTGGAAATACTCAGCTCAGAAAGATGTGAGGGATCCACTGTGCTGAGATCTAGAGATGTTCAGAGGCATACGTGTTAAAACTACAGAGTAAAATATGGGAGATTTTTATGTATGTTCTGTATTACATTGGATTACATCATGACAGCATTTCTATCTGGACAGTGATTCGTCTGCTCACAACAAAGACCAGACAGACCACAGAGAGCCATTTGAAACCACAGCTATCACTGAAGAATACTTAAAGGATTAGTTCGCTTAAATCATGGAGGAGAAAAAAATCCTGCTTTTCCTGGGTAGTACTGAAACTTCTTTGAAGTGTCTTTAAACAGCCCAAAACTTTTAAGCTTCAGCAGTATTAGGTTTGCACTGATCACAGTAAGTAAAATATAACTCTACATCAAAGTGTCCTGAAAGCTTTTTTCTTCTTTGGTGAAACTCACAGATGAGAGACAATGGACAAAGAAAATTAGTGACACTGTGAATCTTGGTTAATCACAGGTTTCATCAGTGATTCGTGATTATTCAGCGCATAATCAATCTAATCTTGAGAATTAATCACTGCTCTGCAAAAACTGTGTTTGTGATCAGGCTGCTCTGTTTTCTGGTTCTGTTTTCTTGGCATTTATTTGTTTTGACACTGTCAAAAGTTTGGAAAGGTACCAAAACAATTAAACCTTACCACCCTTCTTTCTTGGCACCTTTCTGTTGAGGTATGACGCATTCCTACCAGACCCCAGATGATGGAGCAGTACTAACAGCAGTCAGTTGACTAGTCCAAAGGATTGTCAGTGGTTGACAGCTGAAAGTAGTTATAATGGCAAACACCATACACACCAGGTCTAGATTTCAAGAAAATCATTTGATGACAGTTTTTTCAGTGATAGCACACTCAACTCATGTTAGAATAATGTTTTTATGAGTCTCTAATGTGGTCAGTTCTTTGTGATCTCACCTGTTGTTTTAGGTTTCTTATTATTTTGCAGATAATTAGGATAATTGGCAACAGAACAGTAACATGGCTGGGTATAAAAGGAGCATTTTAGAAAGGCAGAATCTCTCAGAAGTCAAAACAAGCAGAGGTTCGCCAATCTGTGAGAAACTGTCTAAAAAAGGAAGAATTATTTCATAAAAGTGTTCCTCAGTGTAGATGTGAACATGATTCAGGAATGCCGCTGTCTTCTGGCCCAAGGCTCATTTAAAGTGGACTGAGGCAAAATGGAAAACTGTTCTGTGGTTGTATTAATCAAAATTTGAAATTCTTTTTGGAAACTACAGACGCTGTGTCCTGCAGACTGAAGAGGAGAGGGATCATCAAGGCTGTTATCAGCACACAGCTCAAAATCTTACATCTGTGATGATACGGGGTTTCATTAGTGCTATGCAGACGACACACAGCTATTCCTGTCCTTTCCACCAGATGACACAACTGTCTCAGCTCGGATCTCATCCTGCCTTGCTGATATTTCTAAATGGATGAGGGAACGTCACCTTCAGCTCAACCTGCCCAAAACTGAGCTCATTATCATCCCAGCCAGTCCCACTATTGAACCGCAGATCAGTATCCAGCTTGGATCAAATAATCTCTTGCCCACTAAGTCAGCCCGGAATCTGGGTGTCATGATTGATGACCAGCTAACCTTCAAGCTCCATGTGGCCTCGATTGCTCGGTCCTGCCGTTTCGCCCTCTACAACATCAAGAGGATCAGACCCTACTTGACAGAGCATGCTACACAACTCCTAGTACAGGCTCTTATAATATCACGTATTGACTACTGTAACTCATTACTGGCAGGCCTACCTGCATGCACAGTTATACCTCTGCAGTTGATCCAGAACGCAGCAGCACGCCTGGTCTTCAACCAACCCAAGAGAGCTCATGTCACGCCTCTTTAATCTCTCTACACTGGCTTCCAGTTGCAGCTCGCATTAAATTCAAAACTCTAATCATTGCTTACAAAGCAGTAACTAAAACTGCTCCTGTTTACCTGGAGTCCTCATCCAGGTCTACACCCTTCTCGCCCACTACGCTCAGCCAGCGAAGGCGCCTGGTACTTCCAGCACATCATGCTCCTAAGTCACTAGCTCGACTCTTCTCCTCTGTTGTCCCTAAATGGTGGAATGAATTACCCAACTACATTCGATCTACAGACTCCCTGTCTACTTTCAAGAGAAGGCTAAAGACCCAGCTCTTCAGAGAACACTTTGCACTTAGCTAGGCAATTCTCTACTGTTGTCCCCAGTAGTAGATTGAGTCTCAGCCAGACTATTCTCCACTGCTGTCCCCAGTGGTTGAATGAGTTTCCCAACTATAGTTAGCTCGCACTGTCCTGCTCTACTTCTGGGATTTCTTTGCCCAGCTCTTTGGGAATGATCCAGCACTTGGTACTTGGTAAATAGTTGTTGTGAAGCCTAATGAATGGCAATTAGTGATCCCACATTTTCCTTGATTCATTGTTGCTGTCTAAAAACAAACAAACAAAAAAAAAAACAACAAACAAAAAAAAAAAAAAAAAAAAAAAAAAAAAAAAAAAAAAAAAAAAAAAAAAAAAAAAAAAAAAAAAAAAAAAAAAAACTACATAAACAAGGTATATTTTGGTACTCTGCCTTAAACTCTACACGGCAGCACTTGCGTCCAATTGAACCTGAAGCACTTGATGGCACTTACTGATGTTGTTTCTTCTTGTCTAGATCATTGCTTGTGTTGTTCTTGCTCTCAAATGTACGTCGCTTTGGAGAAAAGCGTCTGCTAAATGACATTGTAACATTGTCTGCTAAATGACATTGTAACATTTTTCCCCCATGCATGTTTAGATTGCTGGGTTTTGTTGTTTTAGTGTGGGCTGTAGTTTGCCGGTAGTCCTGTTTTCTCATTGTTTTCTTTTTCAATATTAGACAGTTACTTTATTTTTGGTTAGGAAGTTTTAGTTGGGGTGGTGGCTGGTCCCATGGCCCATTGTGAGTTAGCCACAACCACCACCCCTCTTTAGTTCTTTTAGGCCGACGCCTACAGCCCCTTTTTGTTTCACTGTTTTGAGTGTAACTGAATGCATTATTAGTTGTTTATCAATAAAGCTTGGAATTTCAATTTTGAAACTCGAGTTCTTTGTTTGTGTCTGTTTGTATTTATTACCGTTCTCTTTCTGTTCGAGCCTTATTTGTTGTCAATTAATTTAAGACACCGTAACACTGATATTCTGAGTTTTTTTCTTCGTAAGTTAACTTTATAATCTAAAAAATATATTTTTTCCCCAAAAATTCACTTTTTCTGCCCATAAATAAATGGATACTCTTTTTTTTACTTTTAGAGTGGCCAATAAACACTGTTGTACATTATGCTTCTAATCATGATTTAGAAAAAAAAAAAAAGGTATAAGCACCCCTTATTTTGACAACATTAGAGGGACAGGGTAATGTCTTGGAGTCATTTTGGCTGGCCGACCACTCCTGGGAAGGTTCACCACTGTTCCCAGTTTTCTCCATTTGTGGATAATGGCTCTGATTGTGGTTCGCTGGAGTCTTAAAGCCTTGGAAATGTCTTTGTCACCTTTTCCAGACTGACAGATTTCAGTCACTTTGTTTCTCATTTGCTCTTGAATTCCTTTGGATCATGGCATGTTGCATTTTTTTTTTTTTGAGATCTTGTAGCCTACTTCACTTTGTCTGACAGCTTCTATTTAAGTGATTTCTTGTTAAACAAATCAGGTGGTAACCAGGCCTTGGTGTGGCCAGGAACTGTGGTTAATCACAGTTAATTTGTGATTTAACAAGGGGGGGGCATTTACTTTTTCACATAGGGCCAGATAGGTTTGGATTTTTTTTCCTTAATGAATAAAATCATCATTTAGAAACTGAATTTTGTATTTACTTAGGCTGTCTTTGGTAGATATTAAAGTTGGTTTTGATGATCTGAAACATTTAAGTGTGATAAATATGCAGAAAACTCAGGAATCAGAAAGGGGGCAAATACTTTTTTCACTGTACTGTATGGAAAAAAGTGCATTTCCTTATGTTGGACAGACTTCATAGTTTATTGACAGATATACAGACATCAGTCACATACGTGAGTGGAAATGCAGTGTGTCTTTATCGTCATGATAAAGGCATATTTATGGTTGGTAGCTATGAGTCCTCTCATCTAACTCAAGGAAGCCATTAAGTGTGTTACACAAAATGCCAAACTGTCCCATCAAAGATCGAAGTTATTAGGTGAAAGAATGTTTTCAGACTTGAAGACACTCGATCATCCATTTTGTCCCTGTGAGTGAATGCTGGGATCAATACTAGTCTTATGGCTTTTAAGTTTGCTATATTTGCAGCACTCATGGTTCACTCTCACCTCTTGACCTGCTATTAATCCACATTACTGGGAGTGAGGGGAGCATTGCATGAGGCATTCAGCCTGTAATGAGGTTGATTTGTGCCTCCTTCAGCCTACTATTATAATCACTCTGTGATGTTTAAATGCGGCTTCTAGCTCTGACCAAACCAGCTTTAATTACACGTGCTTTGAGATATTCAAGCGAGACCAGTCTGGCTCATTCTCGCTCCCTATTGTTTGGTTATTATAGCTCTGTGAATGTATAATCAGCTATGTGCACTTGGGAGACAAAGGAAAGGAACAATGACCTTTGGGGTACAATGAGCTCCTCGAAAGCAAATCACACAAATTCCCCAGAGATTCAGCAATCTATTTCTGCCGAGACCACTGGTCACAGTACGTCCATCACTGCAGCCTCTATTTGACTTTACACACCAATTTGGATGTTACCTTCCAGGTAAATCACAATTCAGGAAAAGAATCATTTCACAGTAGAAGAGTTTCTTTGGTGCAAAGTGAGGATGACTTCAACAGGCTTTCTTTGGCACACAGTAGGTGGGTTTACTGTCTTCTAAGCTCCCTCTGTCTGTCTTCCCCACTCTGGAGAAGTATTCTTCTGCCTGAAAATCACAGTAAATGCCGACAGAATGAGTCAGCGGCGGGAAGAAACAGAGAGGGAGGATTTCTGTCACGATTTGAGCGACTGATAGGGTGTCACAGAAAAAGGACTGGTATCATATTGTCCTTGTTTCACTCTGTGTTTCCTGCAGGGCTTCTGTGCAGCTGTCAAATGACGTGCTATTATGTGACACTTATCTGACCTGTTTAAGTGTGATAAATCCTGTGTATCTTTTATGTGTCAGTCTCCTTTCAGGGAGACTCACTGTTTAACACCAGGCCTGTCTCACTTTGAAGACTTCACCCCGTATCTTTATGACATCGCCATTTGTCGCTTTCTTCTTCTAGGAACACGAAAGCCAACATAAAACCTCCTCTCTCTGAAAATCGACATAAATGCGGGACATTTGAGATGCCAAAGGACTCTAGGACTCATGGTCTCCTTGACAACAGTCTCCAAGCAACCACTACTCCTCAAAGCATCTCTCCAACCCCTTCTCTCTCTCCGCCGACTCCCCGCATCCCCTCTGTTTCCTCGCCAGTTTGCCTCCCTTTCAAGAGTCCTCCCATTTATCCTCTTCAGATAGTTACTGTAGCAGCATCAGGAGCTCAGCACCGCAGCTTTTTGATGTGATCTCACCTGATTGGCTGCAGGGAACAGTGCTCTCACCTTACACTGGAATAAAGTAGAGAGGAGGAAATGGAGGGATATTTTGCTATTGTTTCTGGAAGCTCCAGCCATGAACTAAAATGCTCTTTTAATGTATTTTGTCTTAGGATTAGACCAATTAAGTCATGGTTACCTGCTTGTGATTAGGTATCAATCCCCAATTATTTCATAATCTGTGGTACTTGCTGCAACAATAGCTTTGTTTGCATATCATTGGCTTAGGTCAATAACCACGTACATCCATTTATCCATCTATTTTTCACAACCTCCATTTTCCACATACAACAGCTGTCCACCGGCAAAACCCACTGTGGAGCAGTCGCTCCCTCTCTAGTCAGGCCTGCCCACAGATGTGGCTGGGCCCCAACAAACCCAGAGAATGGGCCCTCCCCAGTTGGGAGTCATTGATAGTTTCAATGCATGTCTTCATTCAGCAGTGGCTTTTAACCCATTTTTGCCACTGTACACCAATTTTGCCACACTTTAACCCCTTTTCACCACCTTTTTTTCTGCCCATTTTTGCTGCTTTTAAATTAAACCCCCCATCCATCACTTTTTCTACCAATTTCTGCTACTTTTAGCCACTTTCCACCAGTTTTTTATGACTGTTTTGCAACTCTTTTGGCACTTTTCAACTATAGTTGCCTCTGTTGACCCATTATTGTCACAATTAAGCCCTTTTCACCACTTTTCCCATCCATTTTTAGCAGTATTATTTGCCACTTTTCATCAATTTGGAGCAATTTTTGCCCTTTTCCTCTTTAAACTCTTAAACTTCTGAACCTCCTCTTGAACTATTTTTGCCACATTTTAACCCCTTTTCACCACTTTTTCCACCCATTTTTGCCACTTTTAAAAACAGATCCCATCTCACCACATTTTCTGCCAATTTTTGCCACTTTTTGGCCTTTTTTAATTAATTCCACAACTTTTTCTGACTGTTGTGCAACTTCCAACATTTATTTTAATCACTTTTCAACTATTATTGCCTCTGTTGACCATATTGCCACTTGAGACCCCTTTTTATCACTTTAAACCAATTTTCACCACTTTTCACCTCAATTTTTGAATATTTTAACCACATTACACAGAGTGCTATGCCCATTTTTGCCACTTTAAACTAATTTTGCAACTTTTTGTCTGTTTTTTGCTTTTATTATCCAAATTTTGCTAGTTTAAATTTTGTTTGCACATCTTAAAATCTCATTTCACCACCTTTTCACACATTTTTACCACTTGCAAATCCCATTTCACCACATTTTCTGCAGATTTCTGCCATCTTTAAGCCATTTTTTGCAACTTTTGAAACCCTTTCCCTCCCATTTATTGGCCACATTTCACAATTTGCTTCGCCAACTTTTGATACTTTTTCCCGTTTTTGCCACTATTTGCAATGCACATTTTTGCCACTTTTTACTCACTTTGTTCTTTGGCATAGAGTTGTAAAGACTTTTAATTTCCCACCATCCTCAGTACACAGAAAGAAGAGAAAGAGAAAGATCCAGAGAATCTGGAGAAATCTCTGTGCACAAGTCAAAGGTTAACATTCAATGCTGTTGATCCTTGGCTCCTCGGACAGCACAGCATTGAAAACAGGCATGATTATGGATTCAGGAACACTTCCAGGAATCACTGTCTGTTAAAATGGTTCACCATGCTTCCATCAAATACAGTTAAAGCCGTATCATGCAAAGAAGAAGCCATGTGTGAATGTGATCCAGGAGTGCTGCCGTCTTCTCTGGGCCAAAGTTCACTTAAAAATGGACTGAGGCAAACTGTTCAGATTGTTGCATGTTATTTTATGTACAGGAACAAGTACTCCGAATATTTCATCATTCTGAAGCCATTTCTATGATTAAAAAGTAATCGGATGCACAAAGAGTTTCTGTAGAATGTTGTTACAGTATTTTCAGCACTTTTCTTCCCACGCTGAAACAACCCTCAGGAGAGAGGTAGAGCTATTCTATGCAACATCAACACTACGTCTCGTTTGAAGACCACAGTACATAAATAATAGAAATATAGCCGTTTTCAAAAACATTGTGAGTCACAGCTGCAGAAAAAAAGCCATATCAGGGTCTCTTCTATTTAGCAGATGTACTGATGCAAGCTTTCTGTAAAGTTTGTTGTCTGCAGACGGATTATGTTTTAAGGTCGGCCACCTTTAGTCACATGGGAACCTATTCTGTCTTCTTTTGTATTCATGTATGTTAAATAATGAGCCAACGATTTAACATACCTCTATTTAAATTTCAGTGGCACTTTCTTTTAACGGGCCCTAATTATCTTGTCATTTTATTTTCATTTTCACTCAACCTTTATTAAAGTCTAAAAAAAATCATTGAGGCTAGACTAAAACATATGTAGTTTTTGTGAGACATTTAGAATACATGATATTTGTCAACTGTGGGTAAATCTGTCAACTCTGTCAAATCTGCAACTGAATCTCTTCTGCCTCTCAGTTGTAGAGAGCAGGGACCCCAGGTTTGGTAGAACACACTACCATGATTTAGGCAAGAAAATAAATGCTTGGACTAAAAGTAAAGACTAAAATGTGAGCACTTTTTATGGACTAAAATTAGACTAAAATATTTTCGGGTCGGTCAGGTCGGATCGGGTGGGTTTGTTCATTTGTTTGAAAAAAAAAACAAACATGTGGTTCAGATCTGATTAAATTGCAGCTTTCCTACAGCTACATATGAGCTAACAGCTGGCGCAGCAGCAGACATTTGATGCACCGGCAAACCCACCCATAACGACCGCAAAACCATGCCAAAGGAGGCTGGTGGAAGAGTGATAACATCTTTTTCATCATTAAAAGCTCTCAGTGTTGCCCTTTGCTTTTAAATAAAGAAATATTGTCCAGTTCTAATAAAACTGCTGCTGTAGCTACATCTGAGCTAATCACTCCACTAGCAGCCATTGTATACAGGCACTCACAGTAGCCTACAACTAACCCCTACCCTGTAGCTGTCACAAGTTCATGCCGAAACAAGTTGGCAGAAGAACAAAAATATTTTATATGATGAAAAGCCTTTGGTGTTGTTTTTACTCTTTATTTCACGTAGAAACATGGTCCAGTTTTAGTAAAACTGAAGGTACATACAAGCTAATCATCGCACTGGAGGCAGCCATTGCTATAACCTTTCAGTACAACTAAGCCCCACCCATTGCTACAGCTTCATTCTTCTCAATTTGCTAATTGGTCCAAACAGTGTTCAGATCAGTACAAATGTTGTAGATTGAACCTTTCAAGATAGATTTGCCTGACGACAGACATGGAGTCTGGCAAACCCGTCTGCTTTGGAAGGTTATTATTAATTATCAAGTATTTCCTTGTACTATTGTAGCAATTCTCTGTTGATAAGGTGGTGATTTAT